>NW_020273045.1:2191-236910 GCF_003268045.1 Sipha flava
TTTTGTTTCAATATATTCAAATTATAATACATTTATTTTTATGTTTCTTTTTCAGAACTTGGATTTTTTTTTGGACCGACCCAAATCAATTTTCCTCCGGGAGCCGGGGATCCCCTTTTCATTTCTACTTCTGAACTCTACACTTTGAATATTTAATGGTATAAAAATCAAATTCATTTAATTTACATCAAATATCTTGAAGCATTTAAATCATTTGATTAAAATTAACTAATAATAATTAACTCTTAATAAATCCAGTTCATCAGTATAAAATATAATTCCATTTATATAGAAATATCTAATTTTTTCAAAATATTCAAATTTTAATTCACTTAATTTACATAAAATATCTTAAAACTTTTGAATCATATGATTAAAATTAACTAATTATAATTAACTTTTAATAAATCTAGTTCATCATTATAAAATATAATTAGATTTAAGTTGATCTAATCTTGTTTCAAATTTTAATTCATTTATTTTTTTTTTTCATCTACCTAAATCAAAATTCCTCCAGGAGCTGGGATCCCCTTTTAATTTTTACCTTTTCATTTTAAAAGGTATAAATTTGATAATTTTTAATTTATTTAAAATATTATAAAAATCTAATATAATAATTTATTTAATTTAAATAAATTTATAATCTTTGTATTATTACTCTCATTTAATAATCAAATAATAATATTTAAATTCAATATAATAGCTACTGCTGGATCACTCTGGCTACTTAATACACCACTAATTGCCAAATGCTAAATCACTGTATCAAGAACACTCTTCACAGGAGCATTTCTGAAAAAGATTATTGATCAATAATTGCTGTTCATGGTTCAAGGAGGATATAAAATTATTTAATGGTATTTTTACCTTGTATGGTATAACAAATATATATATTTATTTTTTTATTTTAAATGGATTATAAAGTTTAATATTTACATATATTATTTCAAGTTGTCATTATGCTGAAGATTTGAAATTTTAGTCGTTGAAGAAGTAAAAAATTTGTAAAATCGGGTGTAGAGGGAATAGGACTCAAGTTCTGGCATACCATGTGTGACGTTTCGTCCTTGTTCCTCTTCTACTGGTTAAAAGGTACACTTAGTCACTGACCTATAGATGGGCCGCTATGAGACATTGTTGGACAACAAGATTGGTTGACGAGGAGACACGATGTTTGAAACATCACAGCAAACATAATCATACTATCGGCGTCCACGAAAAAACAACAATTTACGGAAGAGACCATGTGATTATGATTGTTGCAATACTACCGATACCAATTATGTATCGAAGCTTTTCTTACGATACCATGGTTTCGATATTTATATCGATAAGAAAATATTGGTATCGAATGAACAGTATTGAACCAATTACTAACCGCCATATCGGTTCAAGAATCAAAATACTCGAATGGTATCGTACAATAATTATTTTCTAGTAAAATGGTTTGCGCGCGTGGTAGTGGATTTGTTTACATAAATCAGTCATCACACTATAGTCTATACTCTTTTCGATTATATTGTTACTAGCTGAATTACCCGGCTTCGCCCGTGTGTAGTTTTTGCTTTCTCAAAATGAAATTTTTAAATCAACACACATTTTTGTGTTTTAAAGAAAAAAAATGTATTTTATTTAATGCTATCAAAAGCTAAATAATAGTAGTAGCTGAATTATAAACAAAACAAAAAAAATAATAATAATATTTACAATTGACTCTAGGTAGTTGCTCAATTCTAATATGGCTTAAGTCAAAACCTTTTGATATATCACATTCTGAGTTTTATTTAGTGGTACATAAAGGTATAAATGGTCAGGTCTTCCAACTCTAGACAATGCCACATACAATTATCGATGTGAAAAACAGTTATTTTCCAAATCTACACCACAGTAAGTTAAAGTCTGACCTTGGGCTTTGTTTATTGTCATTGCCAGACTTTTTTTGGAAATTGAACTCTTCTAAAATTAACTGGAAAATCGTTGGGGTATAATGATATTTTCAGTAAAAATATTTTTTCTCCCTTAGCACATCCGGTCAAATGTTCAGCTTTAATGATATTTTTTGTAAGAGAAGTTACGAAGTTACTTGGAGCCTAGTCCCAATACATAATCTAGAAGAATTCAAATTTTTCAGTAAAATGATTGGAACTCCTTCAGTGATATTTTATGAGAAGGTATACCAAATGGCGTTTGTGAATTTAAAAACTCGATAGGAAAATTTACCGATTCTTCTCTATTAAATACTGTATCGATAGAAAAGTAATTCATTTCTAGTGCTTGAAATCCACTAATTATTAGCGAGTTTATTGAGTCAGCTCGGTTATTTGTGGTTGTCAAAATAACGCGGTTTTCCATATAATTCTATATAAGTCATAGCAACCGTAATCGTTCAACTGCTATTGTTATTATTATATGAATATAGATATACAAATTACATGTAAAAATTATTTTTATCGATTTCAACCCTTTAAAATCAAAATTTTGAAAATTGCGTAACGTGATGACACTTATGAAGGTATTTGGAACAATTCTGTGAAAAAAAATTTGAAAAAAGTTAAATAGCGTCGTCACAAAATGGGTATATAAAAAAAGGCCTGTTCTTTTATATATATAAGGATTTCCACGGACCAGAAACCACAGTCCACAATAGAATAGCGTCAATAGGTTTCCGGAACGATTATTCGTATCGGTCGTTTTTATATTTTTACTCTTATCATTATTTTAATTCGATTCGATACGACTATACGACGGAAGTAAAAGAATCATTACTTTTCTTTCGATATTTACTTATATCGATCCTTTCGTTTCGATACTCATACCGGTATTTTTATTCGATTCGATACCAAGTAAAAGTATCGATACTTTTCAATTGATACCATGTCCTTAGTTGTAGGTACAACGAATATGATTGCTTTATTTATAAGTTATAAGTTATGAGTAGGCTTAGGGACTTCTAGAATTTGCATGCTTTTTTTAATTATTGTTAAATGTAACAGAGTGCGAAGTAAATTCGTTTCTCGGTGCCATAATATCAGATCCAAAATTTGAATGTGCATATTTTTGCATATTTGATAGATTTCGCAGGAGAGTGCATATTTTAAAATTGTTATGCTTATTTTGCATATATTGACAAATTTTTCAAATTTCAAATTAAAAATTATATATAGGTATATATAACTATATATATACAAATTTCAAACGATCGAAGAAAAAAATGTACTAAAAGAACTTAATATTTTCAGTAATATGCTATATTCAAATTACCTTTCATATCTGGTTATAATTTTTGTGCAAGTATAAATAATACTATAAACCCGTATCGATCGTAACCCGCTGGATATCGACCGAATTTTGATAAAGATAATAATCGATATAGAATAATAGATTATTTATTTAGTTCAGTCGATTATTATCCGTCGTTGTTTTTGCTAACCACGCAACGTCGAATCATACGTTAAACGTCGTACGGGTATATTTTGTAAAATTGAGTAATGCCGAAAATACAACCGTCTACGAGTAGCTGACTACAAAGTTTTGTTTTGGAGTTTAAATATATACATTTACATCCGATGTACACGTTTTATTTTGTGTACTATGTGGTAATTTTCTTTTTAATGCATATAAATGCATATGTTAATGATTTTAGAAGCATGTTTGCATGCATATTTGTATATTTTTAGAGCTATAAGTCCCTAAGCCTAGTTATGAGAATTATAAACGGAAAATATCGTTAAAGGCAGAGGTGTATTAATACGTATACGCGGGTACACGGTGTATACATATCAACAGATTTTCGATTTTCGGCGTATACCTAATGTAAAATATTATTTTACGGGTATACGCTTCTAAAATAATTCAAAAACAAAAAAACTAATAATAATTTAATATTTCATTAGAAAAAATTTTATGAACCATGAAACTCATTGAAATATTCAACTGTTGAAGATTACAGTGTACGCTGTGTTTAATGTATTTTGTTAACTGTGTAGTATGGAGTGTAGACATTCAGTACATGGTCCTTAAATCTGCATCATGCAATTTATAACGCGTTACAAATGTACATCTTGTGGTGTTATATTTTATAGTCTGAATAGAAGTTATAAACATGTAGTTTCAAAGGATTAATTACATTTTTTCGAACGTATCGAGAGAAAAAAATTATCAAGCGAAGCAAGAAAATTTATTTTAGGATTAATATCCATATTTTTTTTAGTGCGTATACCCATAAATATATATACCATTATACTACTGGTTAAAGGTAATATATATATACATGGTTTGTACTTATAGGGTTAACAGTTACATTGAGACATTTCATTATACATAGAACAATTAATTGATGAATTTAGTGTAAAAGCCAGAAGAATGAACTTCCGTCTTGATTGAATTTCTTTTTTTTTTTTTTTTTTTATAATAATAAAGAATAAAATTCGAAAATAATACATTTTTATTTATGACATCCCCTCATACTAAATTCCTGCACACGCCACTAATGAGAATAAATATGTATTCTAATAGTATTAGAATAAAAATTGTGAGGAAGGGTATTCGATTCTTGGTCAATGTCAGGGTGTATTTTTAATATTTTCCCCGGACGTAAAAATGCCTATAGTTTCGCCTTTGATTCAAAATACAAGTTAAAAAATACAAATACAATTTAAATAAAACATCTTTCGCCCACGATCGGTTGAATAGATAAGTACTGGCATAAGCACAGCAATGTCATGTTGGTACAGAGACGGCGAGTGATAACGGGAACACCATTTTCATTATCACTCAGATGCGTAACTGATTATATTGTTTGGCCGTGCACGTGTTCGCATCACTCCAAAATTCCGTTGTCTGAACACCAGACGTTGATTTTCGTGCTGTGCGGGAACGTTATTTGAGCTTCTTGTTCTTACGTTCGTGTTATCGTGCAGACGATGGGAAAGAAAGGTTTAAAGAGGAAGCAGAAGTCCGAAGAGGCCACTATCGAAGAAACTCAAGTGGTCTTGCCTCGCGTGCGACAATCCGACGAGCCGATCGCAAAAAAGGTGATTATTGCCGTAATTTCTGTATCTCGGAATCGGCAAATATGAATGTTTCATTATATGTGTTTCGTTTCAGTTCCGAACGTTTTGATAACTGTTGATTTTATCGTTTCTCTACAGGCCAAATGGATAAACAGAGAACGGGTTCTAGTTTTTGCCACTCGTGGAATAAGCTTTCAGCATCGCCATTTGATGAAAGATATTATCAAAATGTTGCCCCACGCTAAAGCAGCCAACAAAATGGAACGCAAAGAAAACCTCTTTGTAGTGAATGAGGTACATTTAATTTAAAACATCACCTTATATATCGGTTTGTAACTTATTTCATTATTATCTCTAGATGTGCAAAATGGTACATTGTAATAAGTGCATTTTGTTTGATGGTAGACTTCAAAGAGATTTGTATATGTGGTTTTCAAATTCTCCAAATGGTCCGAGTATCAAGTTTAACGTAGAGAGTAGTAAGTAATCCAAGTATAATGTTATTTCAATTATTTCTAATCATTGACTGTTATTTTAGTATTTACGAGTGCCGAACTGAAATTAACTGGAAATTGCTTGAAAGGATCTCGTCCAATATTGTCGTTTGACCATTCGTTTGATGAGCATCCACAATATTCATTGTTGAGAGAGATGTTTGTTCAAATTTTTGGCGTGCCTAATCATCATCCCAAAAGTCAACCATTTGTTGATAATGTATTAAATTTTTCTGTATTGGATAATAGAATATGGTTTAGAAACTATCAAATATTGGATGAAAATGGTGCAATAGCTGAAATAGGTAAACATGTACAATATTAAATAGCACGTAAACATAATATTTTTTTATTATTTGAATGATTCAATTAATTTATGTCAGATCAATCAAATTATTTGGTCTGTAAATTCAGTTATTTATTTAGATTGTTTTTCTTACTTCCAAAAATGATTTATATATTAACATTAATGACTAAAACAGTAATTATTATATTATATTTTGTAGATAATTTTTTTTAGTTATGAATATTTTCAGGATCAGTCTAGTTTTAATATAGTATGTTCTTTTATTAAGTGTAGTCTTAAAAGAATATCGTACTCAAAAATTAACAACATTAGGGATTCTCCTTATGGTATGTTTATATTATAGCCTGAATACGAACGAATATGTTAGTTTGCCTTCTCCCAAAGGGCGGTCTGATTAAAGAAGCCACTGTTCTGTAAAAACAGCATTTGGCCAATAGTGCTTGTTCAGCATACTGATGTCTAAGCGAACAATGTAAATGTTGAGGTCAAATATTTAGCAAAAATGTGTTCAGTAGCATTCAGTTGTATTTGTTTCTAATGTACCTATAGACCAAAGACAATATGGATATATATATTTATGCAAGACATTTGTAACGGTACATCTATGAATAAAATAATCATGTTAATTTTTAAACAGAGAAACTATATTAAATGGGAAAAAACTGTTCAGTGTAAATTCATAGTAAAGGTTTTTTTTTTTTAACAAAAGAACATCCATAATATAGCTTTTAAATTTTTTGTGTTTACTTTAATAATTTTTCATATCCATACAAAAATACTTATAATTTTTAAATTTATTGTTTATGAAAAATAAAAAAGTTACTTCAAATTATTTATGTGATAATTTTCTTTTAAATAGAACAAAAATTGACTCTCCATTGTAAATATAGATTTAAGATTCATAGAGAAATTATTATTTTATTTCTAAGTTTACAGACATAAATAAATATTACGCTCGTTTATGTAACTATTTTTATGCTTAAATTATGGATGCATCTTGTTCTAAGTAATTCACAGTATTATGTTGTGATTTGCTTAGTATAACTAAATTTACTTAATATGTACATATATATACAGGCCGGTATTTAGGAGGGGGCTACGGGTAGGCAAAATATTTTAACAAAATTAATTTTAAAAATCATGTACCTAAAAAATAGTATGTTTTATTATGTTAAAATGTGTAAATTAAAAAAATATTGTATGTTTTATTATATTATAATTTGTTAATTAAAAAAAGTATTAAACAATTTTCATTTATAAGTTATATTAAAGATTCTTGATTATGGACGAAATAATAAGTGTTATATTATTATTATTTATTTTTTGGGGGGGGGGGGGGGCATAATTTATATCTCTGGGGGCGTAAAAGTTTTAAATACGGGCCAGTATATATGTTCTATAGTAGTGGTTCCAATTAGTGTGAAGTCACGGACCCCTAGTTATAATTTAAATTGGTAAAATGGGTCCCTTTTTTTGTAAATACTTACTTTACAATTTTGTTTGATTATGAAAATGAAAAAAAATACAATTTATTTTAATTTGACAAACCTTTTGGTAATATTATACAAATTTAATTAGTTGCCCTACTCTTTCAAAAGTTGAAATGACGCCCCTGGTAATATTAATCACCTAATGTTAATATAAAAAAAGGTAATGTTAACATATATTTACAAACCAGTAATGTAAGGTGACATAGACTTGTTGATTTTTAATTATATTTTTGCTCCCTCCCCCTAAAAATTTCCAAGTTATGCCCATGGGTTGATATGATTAATATCAGATAAATTTAATATTTTTCAAATTACTCTTCAGTAATGTAATTTTATTTTAGGACCAAGATTTGTGTTGCAACCAATTCGTATTTTCAAAGGAAGTTTTTGCGGTGAAACCCTTTGGGAAAATCCATTTTATGTTACTCCTGCAAAAGTATTGTCCAAATTAAAAATAAATATAACTCGGAAAATAAATATTTTTCTTTTTCTTTTTAGACAAGACGATTATTGAGAGATAGTAAAAAAGATAAGTATACAAATAATAAAATCCAACGTAAAGCAAAGAAGACCAAGGAATTACTTGCACCATTCCGCGTCAAACCAGAAAATGAGATTTTCAAGGACGGCAGCATTAAAGAAAAAGCTAAAAAATTATTAATACGAAACAAATAAACTTTCAATGTTCAATTATAATTTCTATATTACGAATGTAATAAATTATTTTAAGAAATTTGTTTACAAGTAAAATAAACACACAAGTCGATAAAATTTGAAAATAAAAACATTGATAACCTTATACACACACACACACACACACACACAATAAAAAAAATATGTATATCAATTATACAGAATTCATATCCAACACAAAAATATAATTAAAATTATAAGTGAGCAAATATATACAAACGAAATACAATGTTTGAATACGGTTTAAAATAATTTTAAATTAAATATAAATACTCTACATTTTACTATATAAAATTTATAGACTATAAAAATGACTTTTCAGACGCCAGGTCCATGATTTTGACAAGACATTGTCCAAATTCTTCAATAATTATACGTTGACATTCTTCAGCGCCAGCGTTTAATTTTTTAGCCTCCATACCACGAGCTAAAAGACACCGACATGTAGCTTGTACTACATCGGTTGTAAAAAATTTGAATGGTTGACTGAAAAAAATGTTACTTAAATAAATATTTAAAATAACCCAATAATCATAAATTATATTCTTAAAAAATGAAATATAAACTAGAATATCGATAATAAATATGCAGATTTTTTATTCTTGAAGTTACTATTAAAATATTTATTTATTAAAATCATGAATCCACTATTTGGAATAGAAAAACATTTTAATAGTTAAGTAATACAATAAATACCTTGGTATATCATTTGCAGCTTGCATGCTACCAAATGATGTAACAAAATTAGCAGATTTCGTTCTAGATTTTAAATTTTCTACCATTAATGTTCCTGAATGGTCACCAAATGAGGTATGTGAATCATCATCAACATTCCGACACCCAACACATTTACAATTTTGTGAACATGCTATACGAGCTTCAAAGCATTCACAATAATTCTTTAGGCAACCAGATCTTTTACAATTGCATCCTTTGGTATGTTGTCGTTCAGCTTGACCCACAAAGCTTTTTATTTTCGGTCTAAATGCATTTGGATTTCTATCTAATACTGAACGAATAGCCTGTGCTCTATCTTCTTCATGTTCCATATTGTTAAAACATGAATTACAATTGCACTGATAACAAAATTCACCATTTGCAAAACAGTCACAGTATCTTAAACAATATGAAACAAACAATGAATATTATAACTCCATAAACATAAAAAAATTGAACCTACAGTTTAAGGCATTGTGATCTAGTACAGTTACAAGGTTTTTTTGTCTTGTTTACATCATTTGATAATTTGGGTTTTGTTTCAGATAACCCAGATGCAGTAGAAGATGAAGGCCTACCAATCTTTGGTACAATTGGATTGATCAAATTAATTTCATTTTTCATTTCTTTTCTAAGGGGAGTAATATCTTCAATAACATCTTCTTTCACTGTAATTTTTGGAACGGAAACCTAAAATATTTATTACAATTTTATGAACAAAGTTTGGATAATAAAATCTTCAAACATACTTGTTTCAAACTTGTAGTAGGGTTCACAGATGGAATTGGAGTGTTAGAACTACTTGATTTTTTTGATTCCATAGATGAACTGGTACTAGGTTTACTAGCAGGCAATATTGGTCTTTGTTGACTAGTAGTCACAGTCTATAAGAAAAATTAAATAATTAAAAATAAAAAAGTTTAGAATATAGTAAAACTTTTACATGAGATGAAGTAGAAAAAACTTTAATATGATTTGTTACTGGCTGTTGAGTATTAGAAGTAGAAGTTTTAGTTATAGTTGTTTTGACATTTGATTTTGGTGTAGAAGTTGATAAAGTGACTATTTGTGGTTTAGTAGATGCTGTAACAGTTGTAGTAGTAACAACAGAAACTGTTGATGAAGCTAAACTACTAGTGGCCGTTGTGGGTACAAGTCGTATATATTGAACCTAATATAAATAAAATTAATTTTAATTTAGTTCAAATAAAATATAATTTGAATGGTAATACTTGTTTATTTGGTAGTACTTGTTGTATTCCTGAGGTTACTGGCATTCTAACTTGTTGTAAACCAGCAACATTTGTTGCATTAACAGTTGGCAATCGTATATGCTGAATAGTTGACACTTGTGATGATTGTCCAACCATTGATGAAGGTAATCGTATAACCTGATTTGAACCATTGCTAGTAGACACTAATGTACCTTGCTTAAAAATACTACCCTAAAAATAAAATTATTCAATATATGATTATAAATTATAATACAGAATATTTTTATTATTTATTATTACTTGTCGAATAAATATCTTTTGTTGTTGTATCATTGGATTTTTAGTGGTTATTAGAGTTGGTGCTGGTAAAATTTTAGTAGGCCCAGATGATTTCACAGAACTAGTTCCTTTTTTTATGGTTCCCGAAATTTTATTAACAACCATATTCTGTAATTAATTTCATATATAATATTTATAACATAATTTTTCTTCAATACATACTTTATTTTGTGTAGTGTTAGTACTAGAAGCCACAGGCTGAAGTCGACAGCCTGGAGCAAGTAAACCCATTTGTCGTGCTTGAGATAGCGTAATAGTCCTAGTAGAACCTAACTGTGGACGTTGTCCGATTGGAACATTTAATACAATTTGTTGAGTATTTCTTCCAGTACTTGTACTTGGAATTGAATTAACCATAACTTTAGTAAGTAACTGAAAACAAAAAAAAAGTAATAATAATTAATATTAATTTATTAAGGTAATCTTACAGATTTTTTTGATTGTTGACTTCCTTGTGAACTTATTGGTGCACTTCTTTTAGTTCCACTTGCACTAGAAACAGTAACAATCTCAGATTGTAAATTAGCCTGAGGTTGTTTTAAAGTAATAACTTCTTCTTCCACAGGTTCAACTTTAATTTGTTCTAAAATCTGTGTTTCATTGTTTTCTTTAATAGAAATATTATCTTGATTATCATCTACTCTTTCAATTATTTCTTCTTTTATCTTTCCTAAATCTTCACTAGCAATAGCATCACCTGTATCGCTACAAACTTCTTCTTCGATCAAATCTAGATGATTTTCTACGTCCATTTGCTCTACAATTTCTTCAGTTCGATTTGGATCATCAAATAAATCTAACTCAGCTTGAAGTCGTTCAAGAGCTTCAAATTCACCTGACATTAATTTGTCAGAAGAACTTAACATTGTTAAGTAATCACTGTCTAAACTTGAACCACCACCTAAGTCTTGACTATCAAAATCTAGAAAAGAAATTTAGATATTATGAGTTATAATTTACATATTACACAAATATACTGTAGAATAGCCAATAAAATACACAAATGATATAAAAGTATGGAAATCAACCAGTTTATCATTTAATGTTTTAACACAAATATTTATAAAACTTTAATTGTTATGATTGCTAGTATTAAAGTTTAGAAAAAAAATTACTACAATTATGTGAAAATATTTATTTAATTATATATTTCCTATATATATATATTACCAATTTACTGAATGTATGAGGTGAATGACCTCTAGAATCTAAAAGAAAATTTTCAATAATTTTCGAGGTCAAAACTATTATATATTAGTAAAAAATTATTCTTTTAAAAATTCCATAAAATCAGTTACTTTATAGAGTTAAAAATGAATATGGTAGTTTATTATATTTATATAATATTATTATTTAGTATTATATTTATATAAAAGTATATTATGTAATTTAAGAATAAATCAGTTATATCATATTAATTTCTATAATAAATAATTATTTAAATGTTAATAAATATAAAAGCTTAACACATATATTTATATATAATATTAATACTAGGTGATGCATTAAAGTAAACAAAAGAATTTGCTTGAAATAATTTATAATTATACTAAGATAACCATAGAATCAATTTCAACATTTATGTAACTTAAAAATATATATTATTAATTACTTACATTAATTAGTTTTAAATATACCAAGATCTACTAAATATAGTTTTATATATTTTTTATGTGAACTAAAAGTGTATAATAAGATTTATATTCATTTCATTAATGAAACTATATAATAAAAACAAAACATACTAAACTAACAAAACTAATTTTATTCAGAGAGAAAATTAAAAATAATATAATTGTAGAGTATGAGTTTATAGTCTGAATTACTTTTTAAAATAGGTTGATAAATCAAGATAAAAATATATTTTGTTAATTAAATTGAATTTTGTATTACAAAATAATAATTACATTTTAAAAATCTTTTAATTTATTTGATACAAATAAATATTTTCATAATAACAAACAATATGTTGTTTATAAATAGGAGTTAAGACATTTAGTAATCATATATCAGACTATTGATGATTATCGAAACAAATATTGTACAAGTGTTCAGCAGCTAATCAGATTGTTAAATAGTATACACATAACTGCTCAGTTAAAGATGTAAGACATAATGGATTTGGATAAGCAATTATCCTTTGGAAAATATTGTATGAAGTGATATCGTACAGATATTCGACATAGCATAATCATGGACGGAGGACTAACAGTTAGAACTGCATAAGACATTCTTCAAAACGCATTCCTTTCACGACATACAACTGCATTTATTTTACAAACCTGCGTTGGACATGTTGAGCCTTAGGACAGGACGTAAAACCTTAGGTTTTGTTCGATGGTGCAGGGCTACCAGTCCCGGAATTGACGGCGCGTTCCCTTCGGATCGACGGTCACGCCCCGAGCTGGCAATTACTGATCGTTGGTCAGCACCGAGTGGATTGCATCCGCATTCCGCTCGACTTCTGAAGAATCCCTGAAAACGATTGCAGCACGAATACAGACCATATTTGATGGACGGTGATTAATGAAAATTGCGCGTTTTTGGAGCGTTGCAACACCATATTTGATTTTCAAAAAATTTTTACCACTGACCAATCGCGTTCGTCCGATACGTGGGCATTCGATAACAACAACAAATCCACAGAAAATGGGCGCTCGATTGGAACGGTCGCGAACGCAACGATAATTCGCGTTGTGTAATACGTTCTGCTGATACAATCAACGCCCAAAATAAAGTCGCTTTTGGATCCGAAGATTGCGGGCTTTTTAATCGAGCGAACACAACTTGGACTCCATGATCTCGAGTGTTCGGAGTGAACTTTTTTTTCAAAATTCAAAAGTCAACTTGGCTTGCGGTTAATGGTTACCTTTGATTACATTCGCATGTAAACCGCAACTGCGGTCGTGTGTTGATAATTAGCTACTTAAATAATAGTTACCGCCAACGCCCGGTCCTTAGTGGTGATAACGTTATCACGATAGTTCTGTGATGATTAAAGTTGACAATATAGAATATTCAGTAATGACATAGATATTTTTGTCAATTTTTTTTCTTATAAAATTATAATCTTATTGAAATGTATGCATTATTAATGATTGTTCATCTCCATTAATTGTTATTTGTTATTATAAATACTCTTATTCATTATTATCACTATTCTTGATATCCTGATCATATTATAATTATTATTTTTTTTAATTTAATTATTTAGTTATAATATTCGTTTTCTGTTATAATAATAATTTGTTGTTACCCTTGTTTATATGTTTTAAGTATTGAGTTCCTCATGAGCCTATAAGTATAAAACAATAATGTCTTTTTTAGAAGTGAGTTTTTTTACTTCAGTATTAATTTTAATATTCTGGAATGGTTATTTATTGCATGAGCACACTTATTTTTAAATTAAATAATATTACAGTCAACTTTCATTGTACTTTAAATATATTACTTAATTTAATTATTTTAAGTAATATTTATTTTCTTATAATGAAACTTAATATTTATCATATTAATCAATTGAATAATATATAAATTCTTATTTAATAAAAAATTGCAAGAAATAATTAAATGTTATTTATTTTTTAAGTTAATATAAACTTAAAATTATTAATTTTATACTATGAATGACATGGGTATTTCTTATAGAACTACTACCAAATCCTAAACTAAATTAGAATTCAATTTATTATCGAGCTAATGGCTTTATTAGATTTACATCTTAGTTGTTTTATAAAACTATAATCAACTAAATTAACTACAATAATTATGACATGTTACCTAACCTAACCTTGTTTAGATAATGAATATTTAACAATAAATGGTATTTTTATTTCTTACTTTAATTATATTTCATTTTAACATATTTAATTTTTAATGATTTATAATAATATGAACCTAAATCATTATTATATTTCAGTGGCGAAGATTTAATTTTTTTGATATCAATCATAATGCAGATTCAAGAAAAATATCTCAAACTATTGGTGTATGTATAATAATTTAATAATTTACAATCTGTAGTTTAAGTATTTAGTTTGTTTTTAAAATATTTCATTTAATCCCAGATTAAAATTAAATTATTTAATAATTTAAAATTAAAGTTTAAAGAAATATTACATTTCAAGACTGATTAAATTATTTGTTTATGTTAATTAATGATAACAATGAAATTCTCAATAAAAGTATTTTACCAGGGTAATTTCCTAGGTTTTATGATTATTGTGAACATTTTATATTTATAATATTATAGCAAGCGAGTAACTATTATCTCTCAATTTCTTTTCATAAACAAATGAAAATACTCAATAGTTCACTCTTTAGTAATTTAATATTATTTCAAACTAAATAGAATACAAAATTTCATTAACTATAAATTATTAATACAAATAAATGTATTTAATATATATTATTTTTTACTTATTCAGAGCTCTAAAATATCAACTACGAGTAGCGGAAATGGTCATTTAGTCATATGTGATGATGATGGCCTTGTACACTTAATCACACGTTCATTTCAAGTTACTACATTTCGAGCCTATCAATTAAATGTACTTATTTCCACGCAACTACAATATAGTAGTTTTTTAATTACAATAGGGGTAAATATTTATTAATATTCTCAATTCATAATACTATAATGTATTATTATGTTTAAATCTTAAACCTAACAATTTTATTCATAATTATTTAAGAAAGATGAACCAGATACCAATGCAATTCTCAAAGTTTGGGACTTGGAACGAAGAGATCGACAAAGTAATCCAATATGTGTCCGTTCCACAAAACTTCCAAAATCTGAAAAACTTACCACATTATGTGCAGCTGAAAATCGTTTGTTAATGGCTGTAGGATTTGTAGATGGCTGTATTGTACTTTATAAAGGTGATTTATCCAGAGATAGAAATTCTAAACCGAAGATGTTAAAAGAATTGGATCAAGAAATAACTGGTATGGGTTTCAAGTCTGTGAACAAGGATCAATGGTATCTTTTTGTTTCTACTGCTTCATCTGTTCAACAGTTTAATGTCTCTTCTAAAGACTCCTGTCCAATGGTAGCGTTATTATTGCTATTGATTATAAGTAATAGTATTTATTATAGTTTAAATAGTTTTGTTACTTTTAGACAGTTTTAGATGCCGTTGGATGCGATTTCAAATGTTCAGTGTTAGTAAATGGACCTGATAGTCATTTTATGATTGCAAAAGAAGATGTAAGACATTTTAAATTATTTGAATTATCTTTAAGTATTGCTTAGTGCAGCGGTTTCCAAACTCGTTTGGATCACACACCCCTAAAACAAAAAAAAAAAAAAAATATAATTGCATCTCTCAATAAAACATTTTTTATTATTTAAATATAAGAAAATTATTGTCTATCTAAAAGTAAATATATGACAGTGCCATTTACAATATAAATATCTGCTTTATGTTTCCCTACTAGACTCAACTGCATGCCTCAAAGTTTGGGAACTGCTGGTGTTTAATGATAAATTGAATTACATTAAATTTTAATTTATTTTTATTTTAGGCTATTTATTGTTATACAGTTGATAGCCGTGGACCATGTTATGTTGTTGGTGGTCAAAAAATGATTCTTCAATGGTTTCGAAGTTATTTAATTATTGTATCTAAAGATAAAGAAAAATCTTCTAATACTATTACAGTCTCAACTACCACAAAAAATCTGTAAGATTTATCAAATATACATACTTATTTGTGGTCGACTAGGTAATGGTTTGTTAATTACTATAATTTACAAATAATTTTTCTAGTGATGAAATTGAGTCCGTGTCAATCACTGTGTTAGATATTCAAAATAAATTTATAGTTTTTACTACTACCATACGTGAAATATTATCAGTTTTACCTGAGTGGGGATCGTTATATGTCTTAACATCCAGAGGAAATTTATCACAGTTGATAGAAAAAGATTTGCAATCAAAATTAACTGTATTATTTAAGAAAAATTTGTATGATGTTGCTGTACGTATGGCCAAGTGTCAGCAATTTGATTCTCAAGCTTTGATTGATATATTCCGTCAATATGGTGACCATTTATATGCCAAAGGCGACCACAGTGGTGCTGTAGAACAATATATTAAAACTATAGGAAAACTCGAACCGTCTTATGTCATAAAAAAAGTAATGTAGTTCATTCGGATCATAAATTATATCTTGACTATTTTTAATACAACTTATTTTTTTAGTTCCTAGATTCTCAATACATAGAAAGTTTAACTACATACTTACATGCTTTACATAAATCAGGTAGTGCAAATAAAGACCATACTACTTTATTGTTCAACTGTTATTCAAAATTAAACAGTGTAGACAAACTTCAAGAATTTATTATAGTAATTTATAACAATATTTTATAAAGCAATAAAACCATACAGAATAACTATTAATTGTTGTGTTATTATAGACCAAAGATGAAAACATTGATTTTGATGTGGATGTTGCTATAAAAGTTTGTAGACAATCGTCACCTGAGAATGCACTTGCGTTAGCTGAGAAACATAGTAGACATTCTTTATATATTAAAATATTACTGGAAGATTGCCACAAGTATACTGCTGCTTTAGATTATATTGAAAAACTTTCAATTGAACAGGTGTTATATTTTTATTAGCAATAAATAATATGACTTTATTTTACTAATTATACTTATTTTTTATTATAGTCAGTACAGATAATTAAACAATATATTAATGTCTTCATAGAAAATGTTCCTAAGGATACAGTAAATTTCTTAAAGAAACTGTGTACTACTTGTTACACTACAGCCAATGTAAATGCTTAATTAATCTTAAAATAATGAAGTTTATAAAAAATATAAAATTATAATAATTATTTAAGGTAGATCTGTTAGATCATTCAGCTCAACCAGAAGATTTCATTTATTTATTGTTGGATGACTCCGAGTGTTTAGTCAATTTTTTGGATCATTTTGAAAATGTAAATAATAATTTATAATGTATGTATAAAAAAATATTAAATGTACACATTTGTTTTAGTTTCTTAACAAGTGGTCTACATCATTATTGAATACATACATTGAACATTGTTTGATAGTATGGAAAAATGAAAATAATCAAGAAAGACGCATCACAATTGAAAAAAAAATTATCAATATTCTACAATCTGTTGATAATAAAATATGTGATCATTATCAAGTTTTAATTTTAGCTATTTCTTTTGAATTCAAAGCAGCCATAGTCTACATCTTTGAACATAATAAACAGTTAATAAAAATTTATGAGCAGCATATTTTCTTTTACATCATTAACCAATTTCATTACATTTCAGGTACACTAAATTGATTCGCTATTATTTATCCTTGAATGATTATACTAGCGCGATAAATTGTTGTAGAGGATATGGAAATGTGGAACCAAAATTATGGGTATCCATATTTAATACAGCAATGATAGATGAAAATTTTCCTCCTCTTATGTTGGAAGAAATATTAAAAGAGATTGGTATGTATTGATGTTTTAAATCATCTTCAAACTTCTTATTTTTGAAGTTACTAAAATGTTAACAATATTTAATTGTTATTAGAAAGAAAAAATCTTTTGTCAGCTCATTTTACCATTACCTCATTGGTTAAATCTAAAACCATTAATATTGGTCATGTTAGAGCGTACCTGTCAAGTTTGTTTGGTGCTGAAAAGAAAACCCTTGAAAAAGAAAAAGAAACAGTTGATAAGTATCAGAAAGATACAGAAAATATTCAGCAAACAATACAAAAATTAAAAAATTGGTCTGTAAACTTATTAATAATTAAAAATATTGTATTTTAAAATAAAAATTTAATCACTTTTTAGTGCGGTTGTCTTCCAAGGTTTACGTTGTAGCGCTTGCAATAATCAATTAGAGCTTCCCAGTGTACATTTTATGTGCCAACATTCATATCATCAACAGTAAGTGAAACCATATATGAATTAAGATACATGTATGTTTATGCAACTATAACCAGTTTATCTTTTATCTTCAGTTTTATTTAAATCAAAATTAAGTTACCTAAAAAGTAACTGACCTAACCTAATTTGGTGGTTTTCTATTTTTCCTATCTGTTTTAATATTGACATTATTAATTTTGATTTCAGCTGTTTTCAAGCTTTTTCAGAAAGCGATGATGATTGTCCAGCCTGTACTCAGAACAATAAGCAAATAATGGATATCATCAGGACTCAGGTAAATTGAACAAAACTACAAATTGGTATGTACATAGTTCAAATATGTGTTAAATACATTTTTTTTATGTTCAGGGTCAGATGAAGGATCATAATGAAGTATTTCACAGTCAGTTAGAACGATCCACCGATAGTTTTTCTTTGATTTCTGAGTATTTTGGTCGATGCCTTTTTGATAATTTAACTGCAGCTGAAAACCAACTAGCCAAGTCAATATTTGTATCTCCTGAACTATCAGCACCTAAAGCAATAGTTCCAATTGTACACACTCCACCAAGACTGAGTCCAAAATTAGCTGTTAAAACAAGTATAAATCCATTTGATGAAGATGATGATGATGATGATATGGAATACGACAGTAATAATCCATTTAAAAATGATTACAAGGAGAGCAAAAATCCATTTAAAAATGATTACGATGAGAGCAAAAATCCTTTTGCAAATGATCCTTAACCATATGAATACTTTAGTCAAATATTATAACAATAAGTAATAACTAATTAATAAATAATTTATTATTGTAATTTAAATTTAAATAAATGAAATACTATTGTTCCAACTAAAAAAAAAAAAAAAAATAATAATACATAAATATATATATATATAATAATAAATATTAAAAAAATTAAATAAAAATATTTTAAATGATGAATACATAACATAATTTTTACTATTAATAACTTTAAAACAATGATTAGTTGGATTAGCTAACAACATTATAAATACTAGACTAAAAATGAATGCTAGCATGTAGTTCAGATTTATTTAAGATTAATTCATGTATTATTTATTAATAATATACAGTATTTTAATATGTAAAATATTAAATTCAATCCCTTCGAATGAATGATCTGCCACTGAAACATTTAAAATTAATTATTTTTTCAAATGATTTTATACTACATGTAATAATATCTAAATGTACATAAAGTTATTTAATTTTCTATAACCATGGAATAAAAGACATCATTATTTGGTATATGTTAACTGACAGCTGTCATATAAAAATATGTTCATAAGTATGAAACTATTAATTTGTAAGAATTGTAATCAATCATATACTAAAATGAACATAAAACAAAAATATTTAAGTGATAAATGAAATTAAGCCATTATTAAATCTACATATTTTACTATGTAAAATATATTTAATAATATTATATTATGACCATTACAATTTATAGACATCATAATAGTTTATACAAATTTAATAATAAAAATAAATGTATGATATTTAATAAATTGTGTTACATAAACTGTAATATAAAATTTATCTAAACAATAAACAATCATACATTTTTATTTTTTTTTTTTTAAAGGATATTTTAAATAATCAAAGAAGAATAATGAAGTAAGTCAAAGAAATCAAATTTAGAATATATAGTTTTAACCACAGGGTATTTGAAGAAAATATAAAAACAAGATATTTGTTTAGTGCAATGATGGTAGATGGAATTACTTATTTTAAATGAACTGGAAAAACAGAAATAAATATTCTTAGTTGGAAGTACACTGTAAAATTATAACTAAACAAAAAAACTGCTTACTTTCAGATGTCAAAACTCAAATGAATAAGTGTAATAGCTTACCTAATAGTTTTCTTTTCATTAGACTTTTTTGATTCTGGTCTAGCTCTGTTGAGCACTTTAATGAAATCAGTAGTTTTAGCTCGCATACAGGAATGTATATATGCTTTGGTGCACTTGATATGATAATGTAGATAGTCACGGAACATATGAATCAAATCAATAGTATTTTCACGAGCTGCACGGTTAGTATGTCTTGGGAATAGCACTAAAATAAATGAAATTATAATCTTAATTAAAAATAAAATATATTAAAAAAAAAAAAGATATATACAAAAATGTTAAAAATTCATAAAATTATTAATTTTTGTTTTAACACAATAAAGAATAAAAGTTTTATTCTTACCAAATGTTATATATCCTACTTCATCACCAACACGAGCATTAGTGTCTTGTAATTCAAGGGGTGGTTCTTTGTGCGAAAATAATACTTGAGGAGAAGTTTGACTAGCTCGTCTGCCTTCTCTTAGTTCTTGCATAAAGACTTTACCTAAAACTATGTCATCACTATCCCTGAATACTGTGCTGAATACAACAGTTACGCGATCTGCTTTAGCTTCCACATACCTAAAAGTAACAATTTAGATAAATATCTAATAATATAAGGCCTGAAGATTACTCACATAGTCTCATCTTCTCTGTAATTAATCACAGCTCTTTTATGGCCTTCCTCGCCTTTTTCTTGGAAGTCAAAATACTTTTCAAATACTGATGCAAAACAATTACGTTTCAACTGACCAATTTTCTTAACTAATAATTCCCAATCGTCAGGTATTTTTTCTAGGTTAATGAGCAAAGAAAAATTAAAACCCGATTCCGGTTCGGTAACATATGCACCGTACACACGGTTTAATAACTCTGATGCACCGTGTTCTTGAAGTTCAGCATAGAATTTCAAAGCTATGCTCACCTATATATAACACAGACAAATGGCAGCTGTTTAGCCTACAGAAGAAGACGTATTGTGCCGCCTAACAAAAGGCCATCACTCACCCGCAGCATGTTCTTTTGACCTTCCAGGTTTGAAATGTGGAACAGAACTCCAGCGTAGTCCGAAATGTAAATGTTGGTGTTTTCCGATTTGTTTCTGCGGAAAAAGAAACAGAGAAAGCGGCACGTAAATATAAAGGTAACAAGGGAACGGGATATATGTGTCGGACGTACCCGGCCAGCGCGTTCTTAATCCTTACGGTGACGGACTCTTCAACAACGCGATTGTTGGTCTCCAGTAATATCATGGTTGCAGTGTGTTGGCCGAGGTCACGAGACGACTAAACGGGCATTGAAAACGTTCAACGACGATGAGAAGCGGATCGGAACTCTGTAACCCGAAAAGTACGTACCTGCGCGGCGTGGAAATGAGAAGTTCAACCGAAGACCAATTTGATTCCTACTGCGCGCTGCGGTGCTGATGACTAACGTATTTAAAACGATTATTCGTTCATACGGACGGCGACGCGTTACAGGCGGTCGACGGAATGGTAAGCGAACACGACGAGTCCCACATTATAATAAACGATATCTGGTCCCTTGGTTCCGGAAGATAACGCCGGGGCCGGACGGACAGTGCGTCCAGCTGGTCGGTAGGAACGCGTCGTTGTGGTAGCCGTGTACTCGCACGTGAACGATAACGCGCCTTCGCACATCCTTGATAAAACGCAGCGACGACCGAGTCCCTCGTGTACGCCGTTACGGGACCATCGTAAACAACGTTGAAAAAAAATTTCCATTGCGCTCGGACCGTCCGGGATAGTCACCATGAAAGTCAAGCTACTGAGTCGCAATCCCGACGATTACCTGCGCGAAACCAAACGAGACATTCAGAAGGGTAAGCATGTAGGAACGTTCGTACCGTCTCGGCGGTCGCGGACGGATTTCCGAAACGCACATTCATAATAATTACTAACCGGAGTTCGCCTGTTCGTCGACATTCTAACCGGAACCGATCATCGATAACCGTCATACTGATCGATCGATCTGCACTGCAAACAGGAGTGTACATTCGTCGTCAAACAATCGATTTTGATTTTTCCCTTTCGTCCACTTATTAAATGATTTCACTTGGTTTTCAGTGCCTCGAAATTATGATCCAAATCTTCACCCCTTTCAATCGTCACGTGAGTATGTGCGTGCTCTTAATGCCGTAAAATTAGAACGAGTGTTTGCCAAACCTTTTATTGGGAACTTGGACGGACATCGTGATGGTATCTTCTGTATGGCCAAACATCCCAAATCATTGTCCACAATATCTAGTGGTTCCTATGATGGAGAGGTACGGCTTTGGAATTTAGCTTCTAAAAAATGTATAAGCAGTGTCAATGGCCACGAACGTTTTGTTCGTGGTTTGTGTTTCAACTTTGATGGTTCAAGACTCTATAGTGTTGGCGATGATTCTACTGTTAAAGTTTGGAATACAGAAGAACTTGACTTACCATCGCATACATTCATATCTCAAGTACGTAAAATATATCATACAAATTGTATTATGATCTGTGGCAGTCTTTCTAACAATGCAAATGTCAGTCTGTTTTATATGGTATAAGTTGTCAGTGGCTTGACAGTAAAGTATTTGCAACATGTGGTGATGTAGTTCAACTATGGGACATTACTCGTAGTCAACCAACTTCAACTTTACAATGGGGTGTTGATAGCTTACATCATATAGCATTTAATCAAGTTGACACTAATATTTTAGGTAATATTTTTTTTTTATTTAATATATTTCAATATTTAAAACAGAAAAAGTATGAAATATTGTCAACTTACATAATTCTAAATAAGATATTTTCTCTTTTAAATCTTATGTCATTTAAATGTAAATATTTATAGCATCATGTGCAAGTGACCGTAGTATAATCCTTTACGATACTAGAGAAGTGAAACCGATGCGAAAAATAGTAATGAAACTCAAAACCAACCAAGTGGCTTGGAATCCTATGGAAGCATATGTGTTTACAGCTGCCAATGAAGATTATAAGTAATTTTTTAAAAATATTTATTTATTCATTATTAATTTACTAGTATGTGACTTTAGTTGTTATTCTTATGATACGCGGAATTTAAAATCTCCAATTAATGTCCATAAAGATCACGTGTCTGCTGTTACTTGTATAGATTATGCACCTACTGGTTTAGAATTTGTAACTGGAAGCTATGACAAATCGGTCAGAATTTTTGAAAGCAGTCAGGTAATTATTATTTAATAGTTATATAAAGTTTGAGTTGTATATCATATTTAATATTTAGGGTCATTCAAGAGAAATTTATCATACTAAACGTATGCAGCATCTGACTAGTGTCATTTGGTCATTGGACAACAAATTTATTCTTAGTGCTTCTGATGAAATGAATATAAGAATTTGGAAAGCCAATGCTTCAGAAAAATTAGGAACAGTAAGTTATTTTGTTTATTTAAATGTTTTTTTTGTGTTTTTAATGTTCTTTTATCAATTAAGATAGAACTTAAAATTTTAAATATTTATATTATTTCATTTTGTTAAAAGAGTTCTATGGTTTTCAAAATGTTATATTGATATTTCAACAATAGTTATTTATGAAATTCATATTTTAGTTGAGACCACGTGAAAAATCTGCAATGGAATATAATGCAACATTGAAGACAAAGTTCGCTGCTCACCCACAAGTGAAAAGAATCGCTAGACATAGACAAGTACCTAAACATATCTATCATGAACGTGCCCAACAAATGGAATCTAGGAAAAAACTTAAGAGAAAGTAAGTTATTTTAATGAATACAAAATGTATGTGAATATATATTAATTAATCATTTTTACTTTTATTTTTAGGGAAGAAAATATTCGTAAACATTCTAAGAAAAATAGTATTCCATATATACCCGAAAAAGAAAAAAATGTTATTTCAGAAGTTGTTTAATGTATTTCTTTATTTATTTATTTTAAGGTTTTTATTGTACATTTTTAATTGTTAATAAATACAATTATGAAAATAAGTCAACATTTCTTACAATTATTATAATTATTGGGCAGACAAATTACAATGTTATGATATTTAACTGATTTATTTGTATTAAAATTTTTTTATACATATATATATATATGAGGAAATTAGTATTATGGTGGTGTTGAAAGGTTACGAATAATAACAACTGTTGTGTATAATATTAGAGACACAACAACAATAGTACAGTACAGATTTATTAGTTTTTGTTTTGTTACTAATATTTTTATGAAGTACACAAAATTTTTTAAACTAATGGTCAAGTACAATAAATATAAATATATAATATATATATTTTATTATAATAATATAAATATAAAAAAATGTAGGGCCATTGAAGTAATGAAAATATTAAAAAAACTCCACATTTAAGAAGTGAAACTTGTTAATTTAATATAAAAAATAAGGTAAATACTTGGTTATACTGTAATATTAATATATAACACAATATGTAATATTGTAGTAAAAAATTAGCATCTTAAAATGAAAGGTTTAGAGATTTAAAGGAAAAAAAACCCTGTGAAGAAAGAAAAAACCAAAACATGACAAATCATTAAATAATAATTTATTTAATAAAACATATTGACTTCATAAAAAATATAAGATTTCTTACAGGTAAATGGTTATTTATTAAAAATTATGAAAATATAAAAAAAAAAAGAGAAACTTGGTAATGTGAAAAAAAATAAATATGTTATAACAATGGCAAAAAAGAAGAAAAACCCTGTGAGGGGAAAAAACCAAAAAAAAAAAACAAGTTAATTTAGGTAGTTGAAAAAAAAATTTCCATACAAAAAAAAAGGTATAAAAAGTTTAGAAATGTATAAAAGTAATTATAAAAAAATATCAAATGAGAATGATCTGGATCACGAGGTCTTCCATCTACTGCCGATTAAGCATGCGATTACGCATATGGTCTCTGTGGCGTTACTACCGACTTCGGATTTAATAGAACTTCGGAGACGGTTCGATCGCTCCCCCGTCCTCGCTCAACATCTCTAGGTACAGAATAGCGTTTAAGGAGTTCTTCCACCCCTCAACGCTGACGTGTTCGATCTCCACGCGCCCAAAACCATGGTCTCTCGACATATCCACAGTCCAAGACATGTGGATGGTTTTTGGCACGTGGAGAACGACAACAGGGGCGATCTCACGTGCCATCTCGAGAATGCCGACTAGTCCGCCCTTCTGGCGGCTGTACAAATCTTCGACACTGAAACGCCAGTTTCGATCCCACGGCGGCGAAGAGATCACCGCGTCGGCCGTCACTCCGGATAGTGCCACGAAGCTGTCGCCGATCCGAAACTCGATCCGGTGGGCGATTCCGAGCTCTGCGGCCTTAAGGCGGGCTGTATTTTGGCCGGGTCGATGTCCACGGCGATCACCTTTCGGCACGTGCGCGCCAACCGAACGGCCAGGCGGCCGTCGCCATAAAACGGGTTGACGACCGTGCCGAAAGCGCACCTCCGGGCCAATATGTCCGGGCACGCGGACACCGAGAAGTGCAACTTATCGGCAACAGGTCGTTTCTGGAACCACCAAGCGGCCGGTTTCGCCACGGCTTCGGGGAGACACGGTTCCCGATGTCCTTAAGCGGTGATCGGCGGTTTCCGCGGCTTCAACGCGGCGGACTCATCGGAGGGGCCCGACGGCAACGTACTGGGGAAACTGAAGGTGGAAGCGGTCTCTTGCACCTCAGTCACGACCGCGTCCTCCTCGGGCTCATCTTCAGCATTAGTACGCGTCATATGATCCCTTACGGTTCTCAGCCAGTGCTTTAATGTTCCTACTTCCCGGGGCGACGTCAGGTGTTCCATCTCGGTGAACGCTTCCGCGGTCACCGGCAGCTCATCCACCTGAATGCCGACGTTTTTGCCCATTTTCTTGGTCCTCAAAGCACCGGTATCTCGGTTTCCGGTCCACCGACGCTCCGTTTGGGTATAACCGTCCCAAGTGGTGGCATGCGGTTTTCCGACGGTGGTCGACATGAAGATCACGTGTGGTGACCAGGTCGTTCGATGCCGACGACGTGGCCCGCAATTCTTCGTCATCGTACCAGTAATGGATAGAGTAACTGGTCGGCCACCCCCGTACCCTCGCGGTCGCTTGACGACGACTGAAGTGGGCCCGCTATGTTGGAACCAGTTTTGACACTGGAACCACCCACTCCTGCCGACCACTGGGGTTACGAAGCTCCTAAGGTGGTAACAATAATCGACTGATAGTAACTCATATTGTGATTTTTCAAGTGATTTCTTTCACTACATTTTAACCCTACTGCCAGGGGGTTTTTGATCAAGGTTTTCCTTCCTCTAGGACGGCTCCCATCCGAGGCTGAAGAGCCCGCCCTACCCTTTGTTGAGAACCGCTTTGTCAGCCCTCAGTTCGTCGACTTGTCCAACATGGGAGACCCTGTTGGTAGTAAACTATCGTTGGCATAGCTCTCGGAACTGTTGAGGGACGCAAGCCCCCCCACCACGTCAAGGTGGGTCCTCGTGGGGGGGTTATTCAAGACGTCACGCTAGACGAGAAACATACCCGGCCCTACGAACGAGGCTGGGAAAGACAATATATATATATTTTATACCTCAATAAGGGGTAATCGTGAGAGACTGTCTCGTGACTATTACGGAATATATTTATAATTTATTAAGATAATTTATTACCAAGAGAATTTATTAAGTACACACCTCACTCGCTTTGATTTATAAATGATAATATATTTCATCTTTTGTTAAATGCGATACAAAATTATTAGAGACTTGAATTAATTAAAGTTCCTAATTTAATTTTCAACTTATTTAATAATAAAATAAATAACATAAACTAATATAAATAATAAAAATATAACAAAGAAAACAAAGAAAATAATAATATTAATAATTTAATATAAATTCTTATTGTATAGGTATAAAATATTCGGGCTGTATTTTTCACAATAAAAAAAAACTAATTAAATTATATTATAGCTTTAACCATTTCTGTATAATCATAGAATATTTTATGCTGTAATAATGTCACAAAGAATATGTTATTTTTAAATAAATATAAGCCAATTATAACTTGCAAAATCAAAATTATCAGTTATCAAAGTATAATTATATATGTACCCGAGTATCCTCCAAAATTTAGTAAACAAGAACACTAAAGTGTAATTCTAAAAGTGAGGGTTTCTTATTTTAATTGTTATTGCATAAATTAAATGTAATTTATTCTAATATATTCGTCAAAATAAAATTATGTTTCATAATAGAAAAACTTAAACTTAATTTTTGTATAAAAAGATTTATAAAACTTAAATAAATTTTTCAAAAATTACAAAAATATAGTTTATCTTTTTTTGACCCAAAAATCTTCCTAAAATTTTAAAAATTTACCTTTAAATACATCCTAAAATGTTGTTAAAAATTATTATTTTATTAAATATTTCATAATGTAGACTTAAAATGGTTGGAAAATGGTTAATTACCTTACCTGGTAGAAATATCTGCTCGACAGATGTCTAGCGTATTTGATATTTCAAAAGTTGACAAATCGACCACTGTTCAGCAATATTCGGAAAACAGTTAACTGACAAATTAAAATCACTTAAACTTGAAACTTTAAAGTATTAATGAAATTTATGATGGCTTCAGCAAAAATTAGAAGGAAATTGTATGTACTGTCGACTCCGTTGTTGATGTGACAAATATTTCGTACGAACTATTGTTAGTTGAAAAATTTAATTTAAAATGTCATAGCAACGCGATATGGTTAATAGCCAATAATTATTCTGCGAATTATGTAATTTTTTTTCAATGTTTTCAATATACCAATCAAAAGCTAAAAGATTATTATTTTAAATGCAAATGGGTTAAATCTTCCGAAAATTAATGTCATGTACCAACAACTAAATCTTCTGATGAGAATCGTATATAAGTGTTTAAGATAATGTTGATACACAGTAGGTTATATATGTATATAATACAATTTGTTACAAAGTGACATAAAATATGTATTTCACTCAGTGTTATGCTCAGGAATTTTCAGTGAGAGGTTAGGGATTTTAAAAGCAATAATATAATTAAGAGATTGTGATATTAAGCCAAAAACTTTATAGGGAGACTTTAATAGTTAAGTCATTCAAATTGCTTTTAACTCATAAAATGACTGTTTATAAAAGCTTTGATAAATCATAGTTGTATTATGAATACATTTAAAAGACAATTGGGTCTTATCTTCTTAACCTCCACTCCTTCTGAACACAAAACTGTCACTTCTCATATGAGATATGTTACTAAGTTCAAAATATGGTTGATTTAAACATATTTTCAAAAGTAATTAATACGCTTTAATATTATTAATTAATATAATTAATATTATGTAATTAATACGAGCATATTTACAGAAAAAAAAAATGAATCTAAAGGACATATTTGTTAGACCTAGTAACATTGTATTCTGTGAGCTAAAAAAAAAAAAGAAATATAAATTTGAATTATTATGTTTACAATAAAATGGAACAAATAAATTTAAATTTAAATTTATTTTTAGAAAAGTTTAAATCCCCCTAACATAAAGTTATAATATATATATAATTTAATACAAAATAGAACTTAAAAAAATATATGGTGGTTTAAAATACAAGATATACATCATTGCACTCACAATACGCACAGATTATTAAGCGTAATGTTGCCGTGTAAAATAAGAATTAATTTTTATATTTATTAAGTATTAATTTTTCTTCAAGAACGGTAATCTGCTATCTAGTTACCCAACGATTGTGGGTCTGCAATCCAATAGTTACCGTGGAAACTACCCCCAAATATCTTTTATTTTGTAAAATATACAATCATTTTAATACCTAGATATAATTTGGCATAGTTATATATCTACATTATTATACGTATATATACGAGTATATCCAGGCCCGTATTTAAAAATTTGGCGCCCCCGGGCATATAATTTATGCCCCCCCCCCCCCAAATAAATAATAATAAAATAACACTTATTATTTCATCCATAATCGAGATCCTTTAATATTAAAATATAACTTATAAATTAAAATCGTTTAATACTTTTTTTAATTAACAAATTAAACAAATTATAACAATTTCCATTTTTTTTAATTTACAAATTATAACATAATAAAATATACTATTTTATTTTTTTTTATTGCTTTATTTTTTTTTCATTAGGTAGATCATTTTTAAAATTAATTTTGCTA
The DNA here is from genome assembly GCF_003268045.1 of Sipha flava. Lineage (NCBI taxonomy): Eukaryota > Metazoa > Arthropoda > Insecta > Hemiptera > Aphididae > Sipha > Sipha flava. Next base: position 31,431 of record NW_020273045.1, read on the forward strand.
AAATATTTTGCCGCCCCTGAGACTTGACGCCCCCAGACATATACCTGCCCGTGTCCCCCTCCTAAATACAGGCCTCAATACATATGGATACATGTATATGCATAATCATGTATCCATCCATCATAAAATTATTATCAAAACTGATGACGTGTTAAAAGAACTTGGTAAGCATTCAAGAAGATTAAATATAAATTACTATGATGCTTATGTACGTAAATATATATATTTTTTTAAAGACTGTATTAATTCAGTGTCAATAAACTAAATAATAACACATTTTATATTTTAACTTATGTTTAATCGATTTATTAAAATTAAAATGTAAGAGAGAATTGAAAATATATCCCCCTCTAAAAATATTTTTTTGGCTACGCTAATGTTCTTTATCATAAATGTTCAATCGTTTTTTGACATTAATTCACTGTCAAAACTTATACGGATACTTTATTTAATAGAAAATATAAATTTCAAATTTCAACGAATTGATAATGATAAAATAAATCAATAAAATAAATTGGTCCCATATAGATATCGAAATATAGGCTTGTATCCAAAGGAGGGGGACTAAAAAGCTGTAACTCTCCTTTAGACGTATTTTATATTGTGTAAGTATGTAATAAGTACTAAATATGTATGTATTTAATTGAAGATTGGTCAAAAGACTAATGAACCTATTAATTTTTCATATTTTAACATTTTAAAATATATTATAACTAATATACATATTTATTTACTAAAATTAAAAATGTTATCTTTATGCGAATATACATTAGCCCATCCCCATTTCATATTGCTAGATCCATCCCTATCGAAATTCAATATCGTTGTGCATCACTAAAAAATGCAATCAATACCGCATTCGTTTCTTTTATAACAATATTCGTGTTTTTGACGATAATGATTAGTCTATATTTTCTATTGGTGATATATTTTTACGTGTGCTCTAAGAATCTACATACAGTGAAATTCGAAATTTATTAATTTTACTTATATTATTTAATCTATTCAAATTATTATGCTATACTCATAATTAGTTATTACGGAATATTTTTACATAAGATTTTAAAGTTGCGTCCAATCATTTTTCATATAATTTTATACTAGCTAAATATTGAACTTATGTATATTATATAATCATTGACTATATAATAGACTAGTAGTATAGTATATTATATAATCAATGATAAAATTAAACTTGAAAATTGAATTTCATTCTGAATCGTTTTCTGAAAATATTGATTTACATTACAAAATTAAGTAGCTGAAATACTATTTTAGTAACTTATATATTAAATATTTTATTAAGATTATAAATAATAATTGATAACAAGTTTAAAATGTTATCTACTAAATATTATTTTTTAAAATATCCATCAAATAAAATTTAAATAAATAAAATTGGAGAACGTGATGAAACATCATACAAGTATCAAACTTAAGCTTTTCCTTTGAGAAAAATATTAATTTTGTCAGGCAAAATTTTTATCGTAAAAAAAAAAGTCTTGGGTGTCAGTTGCAAATGATAAACTATAAGTAGGTATTTATATATAATGTCTTTTTGTATGAAATCAACATGTTATTTAGCAATTACAAGAGTTTACAACTTTCAATGTATTACAATTTTTGAAAATTTTGCAATTACTATAATAAATTAATAATATCTTAGACCCTCGATATTAATATTGAATTTTTTTGGAAACTGTTTAGTTACAAATTTTTTGATGTCAGTTACGAGTAGTAATTTAAAGGTTACTAAATTTGATGATAGATCCGGATTCGATTGGATATAGGCAGGGGCTAACTTCAGGTACATGAAATTGGCATACAGTTAAAAGTTTTACAAGAATAAAACTGAAAAAAAAAATTCCAGAGATAACACGATTCAAACATTAAAACAACATAACAATTATACTCAATTATAAGCATAACAGTAGTTTAATTTTTTTATTATCGCAAAAAAATTATCAATAACAATCATTATAAAAAAAAACGTAGGGCAGTAGAAGTAATGTAAATATTAAAAAATCTCTACATTTAGAAAAAGTGAAAATTGTTAATTAAATATAAAAAAGGGTAAACATTTACTGTAATATTAATATGTATTAAAATATATATAGACAAGTACAGTTATATAATATATTGTAATACAATATGTAATATTGTAGAAAAAAAATAGCATCTTAAAATGAAAGGTTAAGAGATTTAGAGGAAAAAACCATAACATAACAAATCATTAAATAATAATTTATTTAATAAAACACCAATTTTAACATAATAAAAATATAAAATTTCTCCATTAAAAAATAGGTAGTAATAATGTACCTATTGTAGTAGAAATTAAAAAAAAAAAATTGTACACAACGAAAAAAGTGAAAACTGTTATAAATAAAGAGACAACTTGGTATTATGAAAAAATTAATAAAACAAAGGTACAAAAGGGAAATAACCCTGCTAAGAGAAAATAAAACGAAAAAAAAAGGGGCATTCTAGCCAACCCCCACATGGTGTTTCCCTGGGTAACGCTAATAGGTAACTCATGTACTCCATAATATAAACGAGGACTCAACTGATGTACTCCATAAAACACGTGCAGACCTAATTCATGCTGTTTTCGAAATCTAGGACCCAATTCGATTTTGTCCGACTTGTGCAGGCCTTCCGCGGTTAAACAAAGTCAGGTATACACTTGAAACGTTCGCGCGTACCACAAAACCCCGTATCTTTACCGAGTAACTGTAATTTATTTATTATTAAATTTTCTATTTTTATTTTTGATTCGTAATCATGTGTTATCCGTATTCGATGACCGGCTATTGGAATGCGCTCGCACGGTAGTGTACACGCGACCCTTGACGACCGATAATTCGATCACCGGAAACAGACGGGGAAACGAGACGAAGTCCGATTCGCGAAGAACGACCGCACCTGCTTAACGAATGGACGTACACATAATATGTGTAACATGAATATGATAACGATGTAACAATATTATTGTTTCATCATTATCATATTCATGCAATACAAATGTATTGATGATTGAAATTAATAAATGTTTATATATTATATTGCGATAAAAATCGCAATAACACACGGTGGAAACGAACACAAGTACGATTTGTGTACAGGTTGACGCCTGCAGGTTTATTAAAGTTCAATACGTGGTCGGAACGGGGGAGCCGCGTGTACTGTTGTGACGCTTGTTCACGTTCGTGTAATCGGTCTTGAATTTCAGTGCATCGCGCGGTGATGATTGATAATAATTATAATATTCGTCCGCGAACAGCCGCCAACGGTCCACACCGCGTGTAAACTACTATAATAATATTATACGTTCTCCGATCGGTATGGGTTTCGCGCTTTCATTCACAGTGTTCGTGGTGGTCATCGCCTCGGCGAGCGTGATGGCTAGGACTTTTAGCGCGCAGACGAATGGAATCCCGGAGAACGTTTCACAGGTCCCGATACCGCCGTCGCAGGACTCGAAGGAATCGTCGCCGTCGCTGTCGGTTGCCCTTGGACGAGAACCACATGCGAAGCTCGGGATCCTTAGCCGGAAACCTTTGAGCGTCTTCGACTACAAGTCGCCCATGTTCACCGGTCTGCAGTACAACATCCATATCCCCCGACGCACGATCAACCGGTGCCCGAACGGAATGATGCGGATCTTTAAATCGAAGTGTATGCCGGTGTACATTTCCTGATACGACGACGATGGGTTTTCGTAGTGTTATAGTTTACAGCAGTGTTTCCCCGAAGGCTGTGTTGTGACTACTCAAACATTAAAAATATTTCAATATTATCAATATTGAAATTAACTTTAAAATATCTTTAAATTCGTTCTTTCTTCCTGATAGCCTCCGGTAATTTTATTTACCGTTTCTCTCTTCTACCTTGGCTGGATTTTTAACATTTAATTTGGTTGTAGGTGAACGTTTTATTTTTAATTAGTTGTTAAAATTTATATTTAGTTTATTTGTTTCTTTGTTAATAATTTTTGAGACTAATTGTTGTATAAAGTTCAAATAAAAAAATAAAAATAATTATAAAATGTTAAAAAATTAGTTTGAATGATTCGGATTAAATAATATTGATTTATTATCGTAATTATAAATGTTAATGTGAAACGTGTGCTTAATGTTGTTTGCATGAAGGTAGGAACACTCTCTGTGATTATATAGAACCAGGTGTTCTTGAACTTTTTTGATTAATAAAAAAAAAAAAAAAATTGTAGACAACTTTAAAATGAAACGTGACATGCGGCTGATATGTACAGTTGGTCAAAAAATGAAAACGTGCTTTCACGAATGGGCACTTTGCCGGGAAAGTAAAATCATGAACATGTCCGAGAAATTTTCCGGGAATATTCTTCATGTCAGAAAAGTGTAAATAATTAATATTAGTCGGTTCATCAATTTGCAATGAAAACTTTTGACCATAACATAAATTTTAGAAACTTGTTTTGGATATCTGAAGACATTTTGTCAATCCGTCGAGGCATAGTACATATTATTTGATAATGTAACACGTAAAACTTCTTTCTCAGCACTCTTATCACGTTCATAAAGTTCATCACGTTCATAAGTCTCATAATGTTGATAGATAAACTCGAAACTTTTGTCAATATTTTGCAAATTAATTTATAGAATTTACAAATCACCCTCCACGTGGCAATAAACATTTTTCGATTAGGGGGGGGGCTAATTTCATGTAGCCCCACTAAGTTGACCGATTTAATTGGAACCAACACTAATATTTTGCAATTAATAGCAAATTGGTTTTTACGATTTGCAAATTAAATCTCTAATTTTTGTCATTTTTTTGCAAATTTTCTCCAGTCCCACCAAAATAACCAATCCACATTTACAATCTCGAATAATTTTGGATAGTTTATTTGAATATACAATATGTGTACATAAATCATGAGAATACATTAATTATACAAATTTGTAATTACATAAATAACAATATAAAATAGAACATATTATTATTATAGATCATGGTTATTGACGATGACACAATGTGCATCATGCACGGTTTTAGTTGGCTCTCGACAAGAAATAACCATTTGTACTTTAATTTCATATAGGTACTTGAACTAATTCTTTTCAACTATTCAGCAAATTAAATTATTTTTTTAAACTCAAATAAATCAACAACATAAGCAAAATATATTTAAAAATGATTTTAATATATACTTTCTTTCTAATAACCATTTATTGACTTTAATGGTGTCAGATAAAAAACATCAACACAATCTAAAAAAAAAAAAAATTAAATTGTATACATTATGAATTAATCAGTTCCCATGGGTTAAAATATTTTCGGGGAACTATTTGATTCTTTTGGGAACATTTTGATCTACTCAGCAAGTTAATAAATATTTTACAAAATGTATCAATATTTCTTTAAATCAATTAAATTGTCCTAATTGCGATGCATTGCGTCAAAATATCCCAAAAATGGATCTAATTATGTATTCTGGTCAAATTGTTCTAAGTCCTAATTTGGTTCACTGATAGAGCTTGTGAAATTAGAGATTTAATTTGCAAATCAAACAAACCAATCTGAAATTATTTGCAAAATATTAGTGTTGGTTCCAATTAAATCAGTCAACTTATAATAAAAGTAGTTAAGTTTAAAAATATTTAGACAATCATACATAAGTTAAACTCATATTTTAAAAAAAAATTTTAAAAGTATTATCAATATCCTGTATTATAACTTATATTAGATGCTAAGTTATACTTGTAAATCTCATAAAAATAAACACTTATTTTTAAATATAGAATTATGATAAAACTTCTATAAAAGGTATTATGATTGCAATTTTAGATCACACATTAAATGTGAATTATTTTATAAATTAAACCAATACTAAAAAAAATGATGGCATATTTTTTTATTTACATATGCATGCAATTGTCATTAAATATTAACATAATTTCGATTCTTATTAATTGTTGACTATCACAGTATAGTCCACTTAAAATCAAAAATAGAGTACTAATTTTTGATTGATGACATGGTATAGTACTCTCAACAAGAGTAAAAATTATCATTTTTTCCCTTCAATCATAATAATGTGGTAGCCAAATTTAGTTTTGACTGGTGGATCGGTGTAAACAGGATTACCGAGACTTGATATTGGAAGAGCAAATGCAGCATCTTGAAATGGACCAACCATTGAACCACGTATCATCCATCCTAAATCACCCTAAAAATATGGAATATAAATACATTAAATATAAAGTAATTAAGGAATTGTCTCAACTGAATAATTTACTGATATCATAAAATAGTTTTGTGAAGTTATAATATTAACTTTTCATAATAAAATAAAGAAATTATTAATATATTTTGAGACAAATATTATGTATGAGTGTTATAATAATATGATTATTTATAATAGTTTAAGTAGTTTAAGTTATACTACGATGTATAATATTATTCAGCAATACTGATAATTATAAACTAATTTTCAATTAAAATGTATTATAGTAACAGTCAAGGAACTATACTATTTTATTCACTTGAAGTTTAAATATCAGTCTAAATTTTAAACTGATATTTTGCAATTATTTTAAATATTTTTTTAAATTCAAGAATTTTGAAAATTATAATGTTTAAAACTTATATAACTATTGATTACAGACTATGGAAAAAAAAAAACTTAAACGTTTATGATTATCATTATTTAAAAATGTTATGTTACATTTGTTATGCTTTAATTTAAATAATATAAAAATGTTTATGAAAATTGTTTTTTTATTAATCAATGCATGGAAGTAGACAATTAAAAAATAAACTTACACCTTGTCTGGCTTTGTCTTCACTGTACTGTGTGGCAACTTCATTGAACTTTACTCCAGCCTTGAGCTTTTCCATAGCTTCCAATATTTTGGACTGTTTTTCACAAAGAATGTGTCTAACCTGAGATAATTCAAGATTCATTAATGGTTTTCTGTTTTTAAGAATAATATTAGCAATTTTTAGGTCTGGATTTCCAACCACACAAATTTAATTTGAATTTGAACACTAATTTGAAATGTTACATTATTACAAGCTTGAGAGCTACTAATAATGACATTGTATCATTTATTTAACTTATTACAGGTGTTTAAAATATGAATTTTATAAACTGATTGCCACAATATTAGTGGTGAAGTATTACTATACAATCAAGACATATGTCGCGTGCATGAACTATATTATGCATATAACTATAAGAGTACGATTCATACTACAAATCTTACCTTAACGGCTGAACCACCTTTCTTCTCCTTTCCTTTGTCGTCATCCCCCCCTTTGGCATTGGTCTTTGGTCCCTTGGCACTAGCATTTTTTTTCGGGGGCATGATGAAAATATAGGTAAAAATCAGTATTATCGTATCATAAATGATGATATTCCTTCTAGTCAGTCGAGCACAGATGTACCTAATCGGAAACACATAATATATTCAAGAGTCAAGACTTAGTTATCTATTATTGTTATTATTATTTACGATAACTGAGGCACTTACGGTGGCAAACGTTTCCCAACAGACCATGGAGGAGCACCAAAACGGTGGAAGCGTTATTGTTAAACAAATTGTCGGTTGACTGAAGTTGATAAGAATCATATCATTATCTCACCGCTATCACTGTTTCCGTTGCAGGTCTGGTGAACTGATAACGGTCGGTTAACTGTTCCTTTTCCTAACCTCTAGAATCCACCTCCGTTTGGGTTGTTAAGTGTTATACAGTAGCGTATTAATTTAAAAAAAATGTAAGTCTGCTTTTACCCTATAAAATGTAAATTTGTAAAAGCTCATATTATTATTGTTTTATTAATTATAAGTTTCAAATTGCTCATGATATGTAATGTATCTATTAAATATTTCACTAACATGATAGAAAAGAGTTATGATTAGGTATAGAATAAAAATTTTAATTATTTTCTAAAATTCTAATTTTTATTTTTAATTGGTTAAACTGTAAAATTTTGCTTACAGGAAATTGTCTAGCCCACCCTAAAAAATAAAAAACTTAAATACGCCCCTAATGTTGCACATAATATTATTTCGGCGTTCAAACGTCTCTTCAAAACTATTAACGTTACATATCTAATAGATGTTTGAAAAATTCCTGAATACACAATATAAAACGTTAAATATCACACTTTCTAACTGTTAACTGTCACATTTTTCGAAAATCAACTATTTTACACTTGTTAATTTTTTACACCCACTGAGTAAATTGAAGTATATAATATTTATACATATATATAGGTATACCATGTGTTCACATATTTAAGGAACACTGAATTCCTTGGCCGAATTACATTGGAATAAATCGAATTTTGTTTCACAACCTATTGGTAAAAAAAAATTTTACCATTTTAATATTTATTTATTTCATTAGCATTTCATTGAGAGACATTCGGACACTTTCTCGAAAGTTCTTAAAGATTATAAACTTGTTAACAAATGCAGATTCCAAATCAGTTTTATAGGCTTCAACTAAATTATTTGCCTTCATTTTTACTTCTTCCACTTTTAAACTCTCGTCAGTTAAAAAAAGAAATCGTCTAATCATGATTAAGCTTTTTTTCGTTTTTCCAACTCTACGTTCAATTTATATGATGTGTTTGTGTGTGTGTGTGGGTGTTTATTTGCAGTTGATAATTATTATATATATTATCTTGCGTAAACAATAATATTTTTTATGGACAGCTCAATTTGTAACCATTTTTTTTATAATGTCGTACGATAATATTTTTGTGCGATGAATAAATCGCATGATTTATTTTTTTCGGTTTTTGATTTTTTCGGTCGCTTGTACCGGTTCTAAAACGCGATTGACAATATCACTCGTATATATAGGGACGTTGCGATACTACCGATACCAATAATGTATCGGTACTTTTCTTTCGATACCATGATATTGGCACGTCATACGGTGCGTCGTAGATGAACTCGATTTTGCGAGCGGGTGGGCGACGCGATATTCAACGCGCGCCAGCAGCGGTATAGCCAAAATTTTTTTTCGTAGGGCTGATCAATTTTTTCAAGACTTTTATGGACCATTAAAATAATTTTTAAATTTTCTTAAATTTTCTTAATATTTCTAATATTACTGGGGGGGGGGGTTGCATCCCCCCAAAAACATCCCTGGCTACGCCACTGCGCGCTAGCGAGTGTCCTGGTTGCATGCAGGCGATTTGTAGACGTAAATATTTTTCAATTATTTTCAAGTTGATAATCCAAGTTGATGATTGTTTGTTGTGAATGTAGTACATTCTTAAAAATGGATCCAAATAATGCAATACTTTATGAAAATACCCTGCTTAAGTACTATGCAAAAAATGTCAAATAAAAAGAAAAAGTACAAACCCAATTTATTTAGGCGAGTTTTAATATTGACTTCTACTTTTGAATCCATGGTTCACAGTAATTCTGTGATTCAATATTTTTCACCTAGGAGGGCTATAGAAATATATAGGGGAGCTAAGCCCTCTAAGCCCCCCTCTAGTTACGTCTATCGTCGCCCGCGTCAGAAACAAAAATATTTGTTACGACGCGAGCGATAATATTGTAATCACCCACCCGCCCGCTTGTTTACCATCTACATAGGACATTCCATAAATTCTAAATCTATTTTGTATTTATCGCGTTGCCCGCCCGCTCGCTCGTTCGCAAAATCGCGTTCATCTAGGATGCACCGTTATTCATTGCAGGTGTTTTAGCGCCACAGTAGCTTTTAAGTTTGTAGTGAATGTTATCATTTTCGTGCGATGCATAGCGGCGCGTCGCGTATCTTCAGCCATTTTCCATGGCGGCGATAAGCCTCCATGTGCGACTGGTTGGATCGCGCTGTTATCATATTCCGTAAATATCCGTTATTCAGTGTTTTCATTAATTTTCGTTATGTTTTCGTGTAACTTTCAAGTCGTGTTCTCGATGCCACAAGTTTTCTTAAGTTCCTTTGTTTTTAGTTTTGGTGTGGTGGCACCGAGACATTTTGTCTTAAATATAGTGTCCGCCGGACACTGTCCGGTGACCGTAGCCTTCGTGACAAATGTCGTCGGCCCCATCTTTTTTCTTTTTGTTCGTGTTCGTCGTAATGTGCACTTTAATTGTACTCAAGTTTTTTTGTTGGTCTACATCCATCTTCGTAAAACCACGTTTTCTGTGTGTTCGTGTACTTCTTGTCGGCTGTTTGGTAAGTGTCGTTCTGCGCAAATGGTATTGCCTTTCATTTATAATCACCGTGTTCCAGGGTGGTCACTTACCAACAACCATTGTGATTAACGTGGTTTTCATTCGTATTGTCTTTGTCTGCGCTGTAGAACCTCCGTCTTCGTTGGTGATTGTCGCACGTACGCAAGCTCTGTGATTTATTTTCATTTATACACTGCGCTGCCGAGCTTAGCGAAAACAGGGTAACTCCATTTTTTGTAAAAATTATATTTTTGTGTCTATAGGTGAAATTAGTGGTTTTACACCGATTTTTGATGTAAAAATAGCGTATTTCCTATATAAAAACCATCTTAAAATAAGAAAATACGTAGTAAGTCCAGTATATTTGATGTTTTCTAAGCGAAAACATGGTAAATCCAAATACTAAGCAGAAACTTGGTATATCACATGAAAAAGAATGGAGTTACCGTGTTTTGGTTTATGTTCGTACGTTGGAAAAAAAGGGTATGTTCGTGACATAAACAAGTCACATTTTTTCAATTAAAAACAATGATTATTTCATATTTGATATATTATTTTATAAATTACTAAATAGATATTGATAAGAATATTATGGCAATAATCGGGTAAGTCCATTATTATGGATTTATCAATTTTTCGCTTAGTACTCAGATATTGATTTTATGATAAGTCCATTTTCTTCTTAAAAAACTCAAAAAAGTTAAAATAAAAAGTGTTCAACCAATTCAAGATGTAAAATTAGATATATCAGCACAAAGTTTGGCCAATTTTTCGTATAAACGTTATTTTTAGGCATGATTCACTGTTGAAAACGTTATTTGGTGTTTCTCAATTATCATGTTGACTGGAGATATCCTATTTTCCTTTAGCACGGCAGTGCGGGTGTGCCGTCGTAAGCAATTGTCAAGTCACAGGGTTGGTGCGGTCGCGTGGATGCAATCAGCCATTCAACATAGTCTCACGTGAGTATTAGTCCACCATATTTGTTTTTCGTTTCATTTGTGTAAGGGCCGACGGCCCTTGCAGTTCGTAGGAAAATTATATATACTTATATTATATTAGCATATTATTATTATTGATCATTGGTATGTCATTGTATTATAGCCGACACGGGCAAATTATTTATTATTTACATTTAGTTACCATTTTTATTTACACATTTTATATCAGGGTTTCCCAGCCACTGTACTGCGAAATTCTTCAGGTGTGCCGTATAATTTTTGTAGTTTTATAATTTTTTAAGCATAACTAAATATAATAAAAATTATAATTTATTTTTATGATAGCATTGACTTCGGAATTCCCTTGAAAATAAAAAATGATAAAATGTCCTGATAAAAAAACTATAATATTATATAGGATCCGATACTACCCGATACGGGTATTACAAGCAGTTGCGTTGACTTTTACCACATGCTATAATGACTATATGAAAACATGGCCTGTGCTCATTATAATGAAAATTGAGCGCGTGTAATTGTTACGCATTATACTGTATAGGTATTTCAATCAAGAAATATTGTAAGTTAAATTTAAAAATGGATAGATTTTTAAAAAAGCGTAAATTAATAGGTGGTAGCGATGTTAGTGCAAATGACAATAGTTAAAATATTGAAATTAATATTAAACAAACAGCTTTAACAGCTTGATAAAAGCTTACATTTTAAAGTTAAACTTAAATATGTTGATTTATGTTGATTTAATTATTTATGCTTTGGATTTACGTGGAATGGTGATATTGATTGTCCTTTAACAGTTTGTATAGTTTCAAATGTTTCACCCCTAATAGTGGAATTATGTAAAAAACACCAGTCTCAAATGTCACATTAAATTTGTATTATATATATTATATTATAATATATTATATATAATTAAGACATTATGTATATTCATTATTTTATGTTTAAGTGGTGTACCTTGGAAATTTTTAAAATGATCAAGTGTGCCGTTAAGTAAAAAAGGTTTGGAATACCCATTTTATTTAGTCGTGTGTCGTTTGGGCCACGTCCATGTTATTATTTTATTATTTATACATTGTATTACATTGATTTATTTATCTATATTTGTTGTGCCAACCAGGCAACCTAATACATTTTTGTACTGCAACCTTTGTCCATATTATTTATTATTTTTTATTATACAGTCCACTCTTATTATTTATTTATTAAGGTGAACAAGCCCTATACTATCGTTGGGCACTTGCCGCGCTGACAAAGTGTATTATATTTTATGGGACTAGAAAGAGCGGCATTATTTCTCGGATGGTACAACGAGATCGTTTTACCAACTCATGAGCAGTGTAATATTTTTTTTTTTATTAATTTCAAATGTACAATCGGTTGCGCGACCAAAGCAAACGTAAACGTGTAAGTTTAGTTACCTATACGTTGGCGCCTATAATTACGTACTTGTATAGTTTCAAATAGTTATAATTATACATCTTGCGTACCCATGAACACGAACACCCGGTGTTTAATGTTCGTTTAAAAATGCGAAGGTAATAATCATTGATCACGTTTGTGATGATATGTTATAAGCCAAGAATCGTGAATATTAATGGAAAAATTACGGTTCTCGCGCTGAATTCTAAATCAGGAGATATAATTAAAATAATAATTTTTTAGTAACACATCACATAGTGTTTTTCACCTGTTTTCATATACTATAAACAAATTGCATTGTTACAAATGTATTTCAAAATCATTATATCAAATGTACTATTATTTAAAGTTATCACTTATCATTCATAATAATAATAACTGACTTATTTCTTAAGTAATGATAAAACTTTTTGTGTACATAATAAGAATATTAGTTACAAAACAAAAAAAAAAAAATACTAAAAAGTATTCTGAATAATATAATTCATATAAATAATGTGAAATTTTATTTTTTAATCAATAGATACTATTACTGAAGATTTAAATTGATTTTTATAAATTTACATAATGAAAAAACTATTTTATTTATACACCACGTAGAACTATTTCACAACTTTGTCAATGATATATAGAAAAATTCAAAATACCTTGTAGAAAAAATATTATATTTAATTTTTCGTCGCATACGCAGTCATAATACTTTGTACGGCATTATACATAATAAATATTTGCTTATTCAACGTTGATAATTGTATAACCTAAATTTCTTTTTTATTTGCTATTCTTGTTTTTAGTTTTTTGTGCAATGTTTATTATAATAACCTTTTTTTTTTTTTAATAAAAATAACTCACGAATTATACTCAAGACATTCACTCATGAAACGCAAACATTACAGTGATAATATATAGATACATTATTAATATAATAAATTCGCGTTAAATTGGATATAGCTTGTGACATTAAATAAATTAGTTGTTTAAATTTTTACAAAAGACTGGATTTGGACTCAATTTACCTAGTCCCGTTATTGTTTGTACTCTTGTAACCGTATTAACATAAAAATATTAAAAATACACTGGAACGAGTTATTATTACGTATTATATTATAATAAACAAACAAAAGAACCGGAAGACAAAAGTTTTTACGATTTCGGTATTTTTTCTCAATATTACACACGCGCACATGGGTAGAAAACGCATACAATTCTTGAACACTTGTAATCGGCAGTGGGAATTTTTGAACATTTTGTTTCCATTTTATACTTTCTCTTGATTTTGGCAAAATTCTCAATTTCGCGTTATTATGTTGTTTATACTTTTTTATTTCCTTCCCAATTGTACAATACAAAACTATATTGATAACGTATAACAGTTGGTTAGGATAAAAAAAAATCGGTTAATTTCGGTGTCGGATGATTACAGAATCTTCATATGATTACGTGTCTTGACCGTTTCCTTTGACGTGGGTCGTAATGTATAGTTGCGCATAATCTGTTTCGATTCTCCCATCCCCCCTCGATGTTACCAATATTAGATACTTCCTAAGACCGCGATCGTTATCTCGTCTACAATAACAAGACGTCAGAATAAATAGAATTATCTGCTCGATAAGGGTGTAATATTATAATATGCGTTGACAGACAATTTATCTAACAGAATCGTTCACGTTTTCGTATTCATTCTTGCGGTTAAGAATACTAAAACCTAACGGTTCATATAAGTGGTATACAGGTAATATCCATAGTTCTAGTTTATACATAAATTTGTAATAGTAATAATATAAAATATAAAAAAAAGTTAAACATCAATAAGTAACTTTTTCTTTAGATCTTACTTATAGAGGATGATCCAACAATAATAGTTAATCAATTTACTTCGACTATATTTTATTTTCTTTGACGTAGAATGCATATTGAATACCTTTTCTATTTAAATTGATTGTAAATTATTTTGAATGTACAAAACTGAATTATAATAATTTTTTTTTCAAAGAACTTGTACTTAGATGTATATATATAGAAGTATACATATTATGCTCATAGATTGTACAGCAATCGCTAGTGTTGAGTGTAGTTTTGAGTATATTTAAACTTTAGTAACATTTTAACAAGAAGCTCGCGTATTTGGACGAGTTCGTTTTAAAAACGACAATCAACACTACCTCCAGCGGACTGTTAGATATGTCGAATAACAAATGATAAATGACAATAATAAATTCACTATTTAATTTTTTTTTCCAATTTTTTTCCTCCTATAAACAGGCACATTGGTTGATGTTGATTTAATTTCGAAAAGTAGGCTAATAGGTAATTTGACGGTTGTTGAAAACGATCGTTTTTCATTTGATGTAACATTTTTACTCCTCACTTCAACAACATAGCGCGGAAGAACCGCGCGTTTGAAGTACGATGAAACACCTCTATTATTGTACGTGTACAATAATAATATTTATTATTTAATGGTTTTCTGAAGGAATGCCTATTGCTCTAAATTTTAAACGGACCAATCGTAGCGAATAATTATTATCCTTTGACCGCTGCAGCTTTGACGATACTCGGTGTATTCGCGAGAAAAACACGAGTGCCATTCAGGACCTCACGCACTGCACATGGTGATTATTTTACGCACGAAACTTTGTCCCGCGAAACAGCGTAGGTATCAGTGGCGTACGCTGAATTTTACAATGAAGGGGGCTTGAAAATAAATAACTACTCAGTTGTAACAAGCACATTGGCTTAAAAAATAAAATAAATGTTTTTTTTATTTCTTATTTGAATTAAGCATAAAATAAACAACAAATATACGAAAAAAAAATATCAAAAATAATGGGCAATAAAATACATTTTTATTTAGTCCAGTCTAATAATTGTAGTCACTTACGTGATATTTTTGAAAATTGTTGTAAAACTTCCAATTAGGTCAGATTTTCTTTTTTATTGATATTTGCTAAAGCTAATCCATTAAGACGGTTCTCCGTCATGGTTGATCTTTGGAGTGCTGGCTAGATTAACGATGTTTGGATTGTTGCTAACATCAGTTCATTTGTAATCATAGATTATAAATTAATATCTTGATTCGTGGTTCTAATAAATGGGTAAATACACGCTTTGGGATACTATATTAAATCGTTGGTAGATTTAAAAACAAAAATAATAATACGGGTAATGGGGAGGGGGATTCAGCCCGTTAGCTTCCCCTACGTACGCCACTGGTAGGTATTCGAAGAGTTTAACGAAGCCCTGTCGGAGGAATCCGATCGGAAGAAAGCCTTTTCCCGTTTTTATCGCGCTCGTGTAACTATATCGTGTACCGGACGGTGTCGAATTAATTTTCGATCCACGAGGTCCGCACCATTTTCCCAGCTCACGCTCGCGACCGTAAACATTCTGATGTTCGCGTGTAGCGAGATCGACCGGCACCCGAACACCCGACCGACACATTTCAAACAGATCACGTACCCGCGTTTGTATTAAATACTACTGTTTTTTTATTATTTTTTTTCTCAATATTTTCCCCGGAAACATTAGTAATCATGGTCCTCATGGCATAGTTATGCCGAAATAAAAAAAAAATGAATACAAAAATATAAAAAAAAAAACAGCAATATGCCGCAATCGCGATAGAGAAAATAACGACGTGTCGGTTGTTCGTCCGGAGCTCGCACAACCTTGTTTTCCATAAGTGATCAACCACGACACACGTTGCGTGATCTATCCAACGGTCTGCGACACAGGAAATTGCATGCAACGTGAACCGGAATGCTGTTGTTGGTTTTCACAACGACCAATTTTTCAGCGGTACATATTATATTTTCCGTACGTCGTTTTCAAATCGGACCCGTTGCCCGTCGTCGGACGCGTTCCGTGCGCGTATTACAAATAGGACTTTTGCAATATTTTTATCGCATCTAGGGCACCGTGTTCACGTTAACGTTTACAGCCAATTATTTATTTTCACGTTAACAGCTTATCGTTTACAGCCGTTTTAGAAGACGCAGCACATGATCGAGATCCGCCCGATTGGTTTTGGAAATTTACTGTGTCGCATTTTCAAAACACCTTATCCGAGCTTTGTAAATCCATCGCTGTGTCACATTTCACATTTCATTCCATCGGTCTCCGTTATCCGCGTCCTCTAATTGCACGCTTTCCTGGATCATCCAATGATCCAAGAAAACGTGTAGCTACAATGAAAAAAGATATAACAACGATCATCATTGTTACATATTTTTCCACTGCATCCTTTAATTTTGTTCGAGGCCTTCCTATGGACTTTTTTCTTATAGTTTTTACTTTTGCTCTCCATGAGCGTCCAGCTCATTCTACATCCTATTGATTCTGCAACACGATAGTATGATAGTATATTTGGTTTTCCATATATATTTCGCATGGCATTCCGCCGCGTCTTTCGTACGTTCCTGTTTCCAAATTATAAATGGAGCCAAATACTTTTTGGAGTACCTTTTTTTTCGCTATACTTAATTTGGAGTAATCGTAAACCACGTAAAGATCACGTTTCACATTCATACATCTAGTCTCAAGTAACTTGTGTATAAATTCACATCTACATAGTATTATCTCTACCCGTTGGATTAACCGCCAACACGTCGTCGTCGACAATATTTATTTCATTATTGAAATGACTTTAGAACATTCATTCCATTTATTTTCTATCCGTTTGCAAGTGCGTTCAATAACCAAATGCGCTATGAACACGTTGACAAAGTAAACTCCGTTAATCGTGTTTATTTTAAACTTTGTAATTAGGATTCATGCTTAACCGTCGACCTCCGTTCTTCTGGAAATGGCTCAATCGGAACAAATCCTCCATCGATTCTTCGGCAGAGTAATAAAAACACTTACTTTCGATGTACACACGGGTATAAGAATCACGTATCGTATTTTCTAACTAATTATTATTTCATACACTTTCCACATGATGCACTCCGCGGCAAGACTCTTAGCGACGTACAATGAGGACGTTGTAAATTGCTTTAGTGCCCGAATGGTCAGATAGTTTTCCGGTAAATGATACATGGTTATTTATTTTATTTTTTTTAGTTAACACGTCGCAGTAAATCTTCGGTTTCCCCTCCCTGCTATTTTCTATGTTGCTTTATTATTATTGGCCACGGACTTTGTGACTAAGGGCTAATACACCCAGAGGCTAATATATAGCAGACCAGCAGCAGACTCGGTTCGTTATATGACTGTAATAAATCTATGTACTTTTTAATACTCCCGTTAGGAGGGTCGTCGGATGTGCGATTTACCATTCCGTCATTGAAATCGTGCTTTGCAGATGGCGATGACTACAGGCCGCTTTTTTTTTGGCCTTTATAAAAAATCTACTCCCATTGCTACGGTACTATACAATCGCGAAAACCATATTTTAAAATTTATTTTCATTCGTTAATTTATTTATTATTAATTTATTAATTTTCTATTATTATTATTATTTCGTAAAACCGCGGTCCGTTGTAATTCACCTACGGCTTAGTTCGATTACATTTAATTATAGTTTACGTTTACGCCAGGATTCAAAACGCGCGTACAAATATAAGGTTTTATTATTTTTATTTCGTACGAATCGTAATTAATTATTATAGAATCAACTTAGTACCGAGAAATAACCTACCATGTTATTGTACCATTGTGATACTCCAGTTCACCGGACGAATTCATCGAAAAATTAGTGTTTCCGAGCATCGAAAATCGTTTTTACGCCTAAATTGCTTACGTTCGAAACGTTTGTTTTTCGACAGAAAAATCGAATACACACACACCGCGGTATCATGCGGATCCGATTGTTGAGTATTCTTTTTTTTTTTTTTTGTTTTGCGCATTCGTTCGTGTGCTATTAAAATTCGGAACGTTGCCGGAAGACCTACGGAATCCGAATATTACATATTCGTTGAACACGGTGTGGCTCATTAAATATGGGAGAAGGGACAAATAATGATAGGGATAATAATAAACCGTCGGATCGTTACGCACGCTATTGCCGGTAATACGTGTATACATCTGCAGCGTGCGGTCGACAGTTCTCGCCGACCGCTAAACCCACGGTTGCATTTTACATCCGCGAAATATTTACATAAACCGTACAAAACCGCGGTAGTGCAATGGTACCTGACCGTCGGAAATGATCCGAAAACGAACGTCTTGCGATAACGCGTTTGCGTTTTGGCGCGTGTCCGTGCCGCGTTCGCCGACAAACACAGGCCCGTTCGACCGCAAGCGACGGGTTGTCGATTTTCTGCGCCCGCTCGCGGTCAACGTGTTTTTATTTCACGACGGAGTCGAATCGAACGCGTTACCGCACGAGAAGATAAATTTCCCGACGGGTTTTCGCTTTGATTGTTATCTAACCGGTTCGGTTGTGCGCAACGATATCGTTCATTGCGATACGATACGATGTGCAACTGCGATTGATCGTCGAACCGTTTTCGATCGAACGCGATAATTGCGCCGTTTGCAATCGGAGTGCGACGATCGACAGCGACTATTGTTACCGGGACAATACGGCGCGGGAAACCGCGAGAACACGCGTACGGCGTATAGCGGTCCGTTGCGCGGAAAAACGCGTAGATACTTCCAACAATTTAATTACAATGTTTTGGTTTTGTGTGCGCCGAAATGCGGATCGGATCAAAAGAATACGCGATATTGATATTGTGTTTCTATTCAAGCGCTACACAATAGCTGTACGGGTGTTCACAAATACTCACTGGTAAAACATAATTCGACATCATTCCATTGATTTCATTAAATTCGATTAGTTTTGTAACGTTACAAATCCAATCAAAACGATACACTGTAGTAGTTCGCAGCAGTTTGCCGCCACGCCGAACAGAATGAATAAATAACAAAATTCAATTATGGTTATGCGATGCACGTTGCGACGACGTTATTCGTTTTCGAATACGACGAAAAACGTCTGCGCCGAAATGAAACAAGCGCTCGGCGGGCATTGCGGACGGGAAATTTGTAACAAATTCTATCGCGGCGGTATCCGTTCGTTGAACCGTAAGAAAAACGAAAATCCATCAGAAACCCTCCGGATACAAGGCTCTACGTCTTGTCCCGTCCGCAACTCAATCGCTGGGAATGACGTGGATGAGCTGCAGTCGACTCGACGGGTTGGTACATCGTTGACCATTGTTACGTTCCGAGGGAGTCCCATTTTGCATCCTCCGTGCAGTGGCGTAGCGATACCGATTGTACCTCCATCCGCCCTTGACCATTTGATCTTGAACACTGTGCTGCTGCTAAACGTACCGTATTCGTTTCTTTTGCCGTTTAGTGTTGCGTCATTTTAACCCGTTATACGATTTATTTTTTGTCCAACACCGACGCATGTAAGACACCGTTGGCAAGGGTATACGTTGATAAGTTGCAAATTAAACGATGCGCGAAGTCGAGTATAATACGGACGAAAAGAACAATAATTGTATTGTTATTACGGTATTATTCGGAGATCACGTGGCGTGGATAAAAGCAAAAATAAACAAGAATGCCCGGCGGAAACGGCGGTAGTGGCGTTCAACGTTTCGGCAGTACAAACAGAGCGGTTGCCTGTTATTATTAATAATAATATATTATAATCGCGTCGGCCGCGGGAACGTACGACACGCGAACGGTTTAAACGCGCGACGTGCATAGGGGGGGGAATTGCCGGTAACCCGTGACGTGCGACCTATTATACTAGTAGCTAATAGATATAATAGCAAAATAATAACTCTTAATAATATTATGTTCCGTATTCACGTTGTATCGTTGAGCGTCTGTTAAACGAAAATGAAAGACAAAAAATCCATACGAAATTGACGTCAACCTAAAAGTCTACATCTCATTATAAAACCACCGAGAAGCATATACGAAACAATATTAAGTTATTATATAAGAGTTTTGAAACCAATTTTCTTTTTCTTTCGATCGGTTTAAAACGAAAAGTTTCATCAGATATAAATGCGATTGGTACAACGTGTATAAAATATGTTTACACATAATTTTATTTTTATTTTTTTTTTGGGTGAGGCGGGTCGGTTTAGGTTTCTATGCTTTCTAGTTATTGTTAATGCCTTTTTAAAGTTTTTATCAATTTTTGTGTACTATTTTATTGAAAGAATCTACTAAATTCATTTAAGTATCTTTTTCTACAATTTTTAAATAAATAGGCAAAATAACTAGATGAAGATTTTACATGATTTGATGATTTAATTATTTATAAATTTATTCCTACTTCATCAACTGATATAAAGCATACAGTTTTTAAATTGTATTGTCAGATCGTTATCGATTTAGATTTTGTTTGAAAACTTAAAAGAAGAAACTTTGACTGTCCAATACGACTCAAACGATATCATAGGTCAGTTGTTATAATATTATTATATAATTTAGTTTGATAAACTATCTTAAATCAAAGATTTAAGCTTAAAGGTGGTAGATAAATTTTTGTTTTATTTAAATAAAAATTTAAAAAAAAAAAAAATCTAACATAGTTTATTTACAGATAAACTGTTGGATGAAAAATAACTGCGACGTTAATTAGTACAAACATAATTAACAATAAAATTATAGGCTAAATAATCGACTCTATTGGTCTTTTTTTGTAAGTTATCCTAAAGGATTTATTTTACTTTAATTCCTTATTTTTAAATGCTTGTTAACAGTTTTTCAGTGCTTTGACATCCGGCATAATTTTTAACAAATAAACATACAAAAATACGTAATAATTATTACAAAAAAAAAAAATAAAAATATATATTAATTCAACTGATAAAAAAAAAAAGATAAAATGAACTAAGGGATATTTCGAGGTTAAGTGATTGATATTTTGCGTACACTATGGGGTACAACCAACAATGAAAACGTTCGATTACACAAGCGCTACAGTATTCTCTTGATAATTCAGTAATGCGAGATATTTGATTGAAATGCTGTGAAACTGAAGGTTAAGTGACTTTTTTTAGGGTATATAATCAATAAGTGGCACTATGTGATGAATATTGTCTTCACATTTTATTAACTTTGTACACACCTGTTGATACATTTTTAATTCAAAACCGGTCGTACATTACACCATTGATTATAAATACTAGTATTTATAATTAATGATTACACATATTATAATACTCCAGACTGTGCATTAGTTAATTAATTTGTTTCTATGTATAAACTATTTATTTATCTATTTAGTTACGAGTATTAACCATTTACTAATTTCTGTTTTATTTTATTATATTATAATTAATATCCGTCTTATTTTTTATATTCTTTTTTCTGATGACCAAACAATTCTAAGAGGTATTTACGGTTAGGTTCGGTAAACAGTATAATATTATACTAATTAATTGGTAATTTCTTTACAGATTTACCATTTATGTACACTATAGCACGTAGACCATTTAAAACTATAATTTATATTCACAATTATTGGATCTTAATTTTGTTTATTTTATGAACTCATAATTACACAAAATAATTTTAATTATTATTTATATTATTTTCATTATTATTGTTTAGTCTGGAATCATAAAGATTAATATTACTCATAATTAATATTTATTTAAAATTAATAATTTTTTTTTAGTCCTTGGTTTACAGTTGTTACACTATACTCTACTTATCATCGTGCCATATTCATATTACAAGACAAATCATTATTTAAATATTTGATTAGATACAATATTTATATTTATAATAAACAAGTAGATTAGACGCGATTAAATGGGTTAGCATTACTAAAAATCCTTGCAGATGTAAGTGTACTACCCGAAGAAAACCTAAATGACTTAGTTAAGAATTCAAATCCTAGATTAAATTTAAGACTGAATTTATAATTTTATATAAATTTAATATGAAAAGTATGTTGTTACTTTTAAAACTGCATGAATATTGTTTAATTATATTATTATTTTATTTATAGCATATAATATGGTGTTATCAAACATGGTTTATATTTTAAGGCTTAAGACGGTACAAGAAAAGGAATTTTAAAGAGATTTATATTGTGTTATAATATGTTAGCTATATAGGGATGTGGGAGAGCGGAGCCCCCCAACGGGTCTCTGATTAACTTATACCGAACTAAAATCCTACGCACGCTACCGTTGACCAAATGGACAATTGCGTCGCGGAAGATAATGCGATTCACGCGGAGATCCGCGGGCGGCGAAACTCACGGAAAAGTAAAAGCCTACAGATCTGCACACCGCGTTCCGCCGTGCTGCGAACACCCGTTTGACGTGTTTTTCGTTTTCTTCTCTACATTTTTCTCACTCCCACCGGAACCGAACGAGAACGCGTTCGCGTTTTCACCGGCGACGGCCGCCCGTGCGCGTATAACACTACAACGTTTCTGCGTGCGCCACGGCCACGGTCGCCGCGGTCGTCGTCGCGTCTCGTCTCCCGTTCAGGTTAGGTTCGCGTTCACGACCTACTTGCACGCGGGGGCGGCAGGACATTGCGCCTCGAGGCCGTACTCGTCCTTAAAACTGATATGAGTATACATGCTTGTGCTTGTGTGTAGGTGTACGTGTGCTTATGTGTGTTTACGTAGCAATTGATGCGCGAGTTCGTTTCAGCCGATTCTTCTCGTAATATTTTCTATCGCACGAGTATTTCCCGTGATTTACACACAAAGTCGGTCTTTTCACTTTTGCGCGCGCTACTACGACGACGACCGCTGACCTTCGGATGTAAGCGCACGTACGGAGTGCGCGACGTTTCGAATAAACGGCACACCGATATCACGACCCGAACGTTTACCCCGCGGCGTGTAGAGCCACCGCTTGTTTGCGCGTGCGACAGCGTACGAGCAGTGTTAATTTCAGACCCATTTCTATCCCGGGAGGAGGGGGAGAGCGATACTCGGCATGAGCGCCCGCAGGGGGGGGCAAAGGAGCCATTGCCCCTACCGGGAATTTTTGTTTCAAAACTATTGTTAATCTAATACCACGCATAACAATAACATCATTTTATTGAGATCCATTTATGAAGATTAGTAAAATTTATTATATTTTTAGACAATCTAAAATGTATAATATTGAACGTATTTATTAGCTTTCAATGTTTACACATGACTGCATATCGCTTAAAACTATAAATTCTCCTGAGTACCGATTTCTATGGTAATTGATTTTTTTGATATAATGGTAATTGATTTCGTCTATTTTTAGACGTACTTTTTTTTGGCCCTTAGAATTTTAATCTTGTCCCGGGTGGGATTTTATCATGCAGGCCCGCTTGGTACTTGGTATGCTATAGCCGTAAATAACGGAAGGAAGTGTAATATCGTGTGTCGTAATTTTTTGGCGTATCTATATAATGTTTTTGTTCCGAGATTTTTTACCCTCCTCCACGGTCATACCCCTGAAATAAACACTGCGCATCAACGTTTACATTCACCTATAATTCGTGGTGTGTACGATTTTCCGTGTCTTTTTCTTCGACAACATTCGTTCAAGTATTGCAATGTTAATCCGCGTTATTGAAACCATTTCCGTCCGCCTCTCCGTTACCAGTACACATCGTTTGTGCGCGTGTAAACAGTTTTGATTCGCGCCCGTATCTTTGTAGTTTTGGTTTGGGACTGGACATTTTTTCCGGACAATGTGCCGATACGCGCTTGCATGTTGAAATCCGATATAGGCATTAATTGCACTTTTCGGGAGTTTTGGCCGCGGGGAGACGCGCACTGAGAATAAATAAAAATCACACGAATATGGTTTCCTAGCAATAACTTTCAATGACCGTGGTATTACGCAGGGCCTAAAAATACATCTGATTTCAGGGGACACAATTTTCAATTACATTTTTACCACTGACGGATTTCCGCTCCTAAAAAACCTGTGAGGGTTGTGGCGCCTAAAATTTTACCCAAAATCCTACACACATTTGTAATTAAGAAGACATAAAATGTAACAGCATTGTTGACCGGTTTTCAATCTATGCGCGAAACCAATATCTTAGCCGGAATTGCAATTCCTTTCGATACAAAAAATTAAAAATCCCCCCAAAATATGTGCGTCATCGCTAACAGAATCGTTCAAAGTCCTCCGCTACCGCGGAAATCAGATAATGGGGACGGACGAATAATATTTATTCGACAAAATGCACGCTGTAGAACGATATCGAGTGCACCCGCCAAGGATTTGCGGTACGCTTGGGGGAAAAAAAAAACGATTTATGTCCGATATCGAGGCCATACAATACGATGATTTCAGACATTTTGACATGGATATGTCTCGTCGCCGTTGGTCATGGTAAAATGTTGACCGAAACGTCACGCCATCGAGACGTCTTAACTCGTCGAGTGAAAAGCCTACGTAAAACGCACCATTCCCCTAACAACGATGATTCGATCGTCACGGTGAACTCGTAGTCCCAACAATAATCACAGTAAATGTTGCGTGAACGTATCAATAAAAGCAGAATTGCTTCACTGCGACATCAAAATCGCTGTTAGGGAAACGGTGCATTTTACTCGTTTGCGTTGTGCGCAATCATGTCCATGTGCCAATGTATTTGCGTGTATCGGCGACCTTTTTACTTGCGAAGGCCATATCAGCTTCACATCGGGGGCCGCACACGAAATCGAAATATACGTTATTGAAAATACCGTTTTAACGTATAACAGTAGGTATATATGTTTAGGGGGACAGTTACAGGCACTGCGAGTTCGGCGTTGATTAACTGGTATCGAACGTAATATGTCGATCTAATCGTATCTAGTGTATGCACTGCATGCACATATTACGGCGGTGAAAGATTTCGCGAGGACTCGAACGAGCCGACGATCCGGATGACGATGACGACGAGTTTTCAGTCACTTTCTGCGGTCCCTTGCTGTCCGAGGAATGTTAGCGGCTGCGACGGCGAGCTCATCGCCAGAAAGGATTGTGCGCTAGTTTCTCGTCCCGTCGTCCTCGAAACGATCCGTCACTTTTGCCGGACTGACCGATACAATGTATCACGTTTTGCCATTGCAGTGGTCCGAAACGTCATAATTACGCGGCCAAAACTCAATGTTTTAAACTTCTATTTTAATATATTTTTTTAATTAAATAATTATTAGATATATTATTAAATATATTATCTACCCATTGAAGGGAATACTATTTGGGCGGGGGGAGAGTGGGATGAAGTAAGTAACGTTGTAAAGTGACGTTTCGGACCACTGTGCGGCGTCAGCAAC
The DNA here is from genome assembly GCF_003268045.1 of Sipha flava. Taxonomy (NCBI): domain Eukaryota; kingdom Metazoa; phylum Arthropoda; class Insecta; order Hemiptera; family Aphididae; genus Sipha; species Sipha flava. Next base: position 57,212 of record NW_020273045.1, read on the forward strand.
GAGAGAGATTTCACCGCGATCCAAACGGTACGGGGAGAAAACGTGGGAATGACGCGGACTCTCCCCGCGTCCGCCGTCCTCAGTGCGCTTGTCTTCTTCTCCGCCGCCGCACTCCGACCTACATAGAGGCGGGAACCTCGACTCAGCCTAATGATTCAGTTCACTTTGCTTGGTTCGTTCCGACAATTCGATTCAGTGTGTCCACTCCCGATTCAATAAGTTTTCGACGACCAAACGTTTCCGTTTTCGACGGTAATGAATCACCGATTCAGTGAACTGCGTAAATGTGAGCCGAAAAAAATGATAACATCAAGCCGGGAACCGAAGAGAACTAAGAGGTGACATTGAATTCTATACGGCACACTAATTCGACTCTTTCGGTTCACCTAAAATAGTAGACTCTATGAATCAACTTGTTCGCGAACTATCCTAGGCGGACATTTGGTTGAATTTTTAAGGGGGGCTATGAATATGATCAAGTTAGGTGTAGTAGAAAAAAAACACTAAATTACTTATACTTAAAAGTAATTAGTATTTTATTTTAATAAAATATATGCTTATGTTTGGAATATAATAATATAGACAATAATAATTAAACACATACAGTCATAAAACGTCAATCTCTGGCTAGAACGTTCCATAAAAAAACTACGTATAAACTGGAATTATAATAATTAAAGTAATAATAATAAAACCAACCATTGACTTTAAGTGACAACGGCTATATATGTATTATATGCTTTAAAATTCTTGTATACATTTTGTTTAACTGCATATAAATCAAAGACAAAATAATAATCATTAAATTAAATTAGAATATTAAAAAATAACAAGGTAGCATTATACACTTCTATATTAAGTATTATAAATACATTGTATTATACATACTTCTATCATATTAAATACATGTATGTTTAAATTATAATACATTGATTAATTTTTTGTTTATCGTTTTGAATTTTAATACTGAAGTTTCTAAATTGACAAATAATTAATAATATAAAATAAAAAGAAATAAAATTAGTTTATTTACACTACTTTATAATATTTATGTTTAAAAAAATTAAAGTTGGGTTTATAAAAATAAAAATAGGTTTATGTACTTATTTTGTGTCTAAATTAACTAAATAAAGAGCATTATTTTTTATATAAATCAATGTAGTTATGTTTATCCATATAAATATTTAAATAGTTATCTATTATCTTATATAGATTAATTTTAAATGAATTATCCGTTATTTTGTCCATAGAATCTATCTATGTACAACACTGCAAACTACCCATCTCTGAACTTGTCAAGTCCACAGTCTACGGTCAGTAGTACTGACTCAGTACTACGTGCCGTATAACGGCATCGAAACGCATTACCATAATTTTGCCGTCGTCTTTTAATCGGTACGAAATCATAGCCTTGTTGTCCGTCCGAAATGTTCCGATCACGCCACCCACGCCACTGCGGATGACCGCGTCCTTCGCGAGTACACGATACACGATATTAATATTATGGTATTAATACGTTTCACTGTACAGCTTTGCGGGTCCAGTCGGTTTTCTTTTTCGTTGGTCGGAGAATTTGTTGGTTCAATTGCTGTCCGTTCAGTGTGCTACGATAGATAAAACCGATTCCGTGACATCGATAACCGAATCGAGGACGCACGCATCGATTCGAAATAACGCATTTTTATTACTATCTATGTTACAATAATGTTACGCACACGATAAAACGGATTTCGGGAATCGAACACTAACTTTGTTGATCAATTACGGAACGGTAATAACCATTATCAAAGCTCTGGTCTTAATTTTTCAGTTTTTTTCCCTGTAAATATGCATATTATAATTTGTATGTTTAAATATTCGTAGTTATCTATACGAATGATCAAACTTTCCGTTAAAATAAATTCATTATTTTTCTTCCAACGTCCTGGGTAATGGATTGAGGCGGGCGTCTAAATCATACGATTATGATCACCAACCTTTTATAAAACAAATTGTATATTTTACATTACCATTTGCTCAATTATGGTTGGCTTATTTCATCTATTTTTATCTCAGTTTTTTTTTTTTTTTTGTTGAAACTATGTAGTACAAATGTTAACGATCGCAACTTTCCTTATTTTTTTATCGTAGAATCAAACATTACTTTTCATATTATTTTGCAGCATGTTTTTCGGAGTTTAACATATACGAGGAATTCACAAAATATCACAATGTTTTTGAAAACTTTAAATACCGAGTCTTGAATTAATCGTTGTATAGTAATTGAGTCCCAATACCTGAACGGAAAAAAAATTAAATATTAATTGAGTTCTGAGTACAAAAAGGACGGGCAAGTCCGTTTTCGACCAAAACCGTACCCTTCCCTTTTCGGCCGATTCACTTTTCGACCAAATTTAAAATAGGTCGATTCACTTTTCGACCAAATTTAAAATAGGCCGATTTCCTTTTCGACCAAAACAAAAATTTATATATTAAATATAAAATAATAAAATAATGATTTACAATGTTTGATTATGATGGAAACTACTATAATAATATTTTTATAGTTTATTTATTATTATATTAATAACGATTCAGGATTTTACTCATGTGGCGGGGTTTTAGGTTCACATACAGAGCATAATCCCATTTGCAACAGTATCAAGGTTTGTATAAAAACTAGGTTAGGCTTAGACTATAATTCCCCTTGGGGCGAAGCCCCATCCCCCGAAAAGTGCCACGCAGTGGTACTCGAGTTTGTGAATGGAGCCGGCAGGCGTAACGAGTGAAGTTCTAAAATTTTTAAAATTAAAGTTCCGATTTTTCGAAAAAAAAAATGCAAACAATCTTCATCACGATAAGAGATCAAAACTAGATACAAAATATCATTCTCTTTCATATTAATATTTTAATAATTAGGTATTGACAAAAATTGTACATCACTATTATAAATTTATTATATACATTTTTGTTTTGGTCGAAAAGGGAATCGGCCTATTTTAAATTTTGTCGAAAAATGAGTCAACCTATTTTAAAATTGGTCAAAAAGTGAATCGGCGGAAAAGGGAAAGGTACGTTTTTGGTCGAAAACGGCCATGCCCAAAGGGGCATATACTAATTGAGTCCGGGGTTAGGAAACTAATAGTAGGTATACGAACTGAGTCCGAGGATTATTTTGAGTATAATATAAAATCAACCAGTACTACACTACGGAAATTATGCTGCGCTGCATTAAAATATACTCGTATGTTATTGTCACACTTATACCTTATTAAAAAGGACCTCATTTACATATTCATTGGTGAGGACGACCAATAGTTGTAAATCCTTTTATTCGAAAATCAATGATATAATTTATTCAGCCCATCAAACATTTACTAATTTATAAACATGTTGTTAAATGTACAATGAATAAAAACCTATATAAAAATTAGAAGTGTTCTTATAATTAATAAATTAAATGATACAAAAGAAGAAAAATAAATCAGAGATGAAACGCAGCTGTTACAATTAAACACAATAACTAGATTTGAATGTATAAAATACTTCATACATTTTTACCAATATATAAATGTTATTTTACCATTACCTATATTTATTGTACAGAAATCATTCATATTATATTTTACCCCTACATTATTAAATTATAAAATATTAAAAAAGAAAAACATTTTTAACCATATCTGTAGAATTTTTTTTTACGAACACTTCTAAGTCTGCAAAAATGGGAAGAAAATTTTTTATTTTTATTTAAATTTGACGAGACTCAGTATTGAATCATGGACTCGATTGGTATATACCTTAAAACAACACGGGAATCAATTAGTTTTAAAAGTTTATATTGGAACTCGGTTCGTAAGCAGCCGAATTAATAATTTAGCCGTATACTTATAACCGAGTATATTATACATCGTGTATATACGATCATTATGGTTCCCATACGTTTTCAATTCTAAACGGTGCAAAGTATTATACGTTACGTAATGTATTCATAATTATAAGTACAGTATTAACGCATCAACCCGTCTTACGGAGACTGAAGTCACATGGTATTTTAATTAAACCGTGTATTTTTGAAATACATACAATATTATCTATAGTTGAGACAGTTTTCGGTTTTATTATGGTACTTTGATTGATATGTTGCAGACACGTTAATTCGATTTTTACATAACTCGAGTTATTATTGTTTTAGGACTAATTGGTGTTTATACTGTTAACAATAACAACAGTATGAGAAAAAAAAAGTAAATTGTTTTTAGCAAACGTACGGTCCGGTTAAAGACACGCGCGTCGTAAAATTATGCGTAAAAAAAAAATGATGCTTTCTATTGAATGTTTGTACAGTAACCTGTATTTTCATTACGTATGAGTCTCGGGTATAATTTAAATTATTACGAAGTTGGCGGCCGTCGTTTTTAATAACGTATTTAAAAGCATTCAATGAAATACCGAAACGTATAAAAGTTTTGGGAAGCGGTCCGTAGCAGAATGCAAATCTACATTAGTACAACAAATTGATTGGAATAAATTCGTTGTTTTCCCGTTTAGTTATTGGTTAACAGCAGTGACCACACACATTACGCATTAATCGATTATTAGTTATAAATGTTCTGCAACGTATCATTAGAAATGTTGAACAACGGCTTCGTATAATCGACATAGTGTTTTTGGTAAACTGTGCGGCTTCCAATTATATTTTCCTCTTAGGTATTGAATGAACGCCGATAATGCAATTTTCAATAATATTTTTAGTTGGTTTAATCAATTCACCCGATTGGACGGAGATGAAATTTTTTTCCCCAAGCTTTAATCTTAGCTAATAATACTTCCAATTCAATTGATTTCTTTGATTCTGACCGTGATAAATTTAAGTTAAGAAATGACAACGTATACAGTAACTGTTGTTTCTTTCTTGAGTTTCGAATTGTTTTTATTAATTTTCTATTATTTGAAAATAAATTTTTAGTATATATTTCTTTGTAAAATTAATTTTCTTATTATATGTTGTGTTTCCTGTCCTTGTAATTATTGTCAATATATTTAACTCGTATTCAAAGAGTTTGGCCTGTAAAATGAATACTATCATCATCCAAAAGCTACGCATTGTGATAGCTATGGTATATGTCTTCATAATTTGCCACTTTTTCTCAGCTGTGAATAGAATTATACATCCATGAGGTGTTTGAAGTCTTGGAAATATGATGCTATTGGGCGTTCTCTAGATTTTTCCCCAAGATCTTTCCTTCAAGTATATTCTTTTAATGATTTATTTGTAATCAAGAGCCTTATTAATTTTCTTTTTCTTTTTAATATATAGTGTCTCATTATTTATATTTTTTTATATTACATCTTGTAATACTTGTTTGTTTGTTTTTTCAATCCATGATGTTTTATTCATTTTTCATCAGACCCAAATTTCCATAGCTTCTAAGCTGTCTCTTTCTGTTTCTTTCATTTTTCTCTTTCTTTATTTTTTAAAAAAAAATAATGAAAAAAAACTATTATACATTGACATTTTGAAACCTAGCGACAATTTTTACAATCTCAATTGCAATAATACTAAGAATCTAAAATATATGATTTTCAGTAGGACATCAGATTATTCGCATAAACTTTATAGTCAAGTATTTTGAATTTTGATGATTATATTTTCTAACTAAGTGAAAGTATAATTAAATATCAACATATTTATCATCTATAGGACAAAAATAAATTTTCGGATTGCTTTGATAACATTTTATTCATTAATTGTCGTGCATTATTAATGTGCATACTAATATTTCCTGCTGATTACATTTTAGCCTCTCGCGTGAACGGTTTAATATTTTTTATTTATTTAATTTAAACACTAGTTTTATATTATCTCTATGATGCTGAGACCGACCGTTCCGAACATACATATATAACTGTAATTATTAATTCAGCTGTCACGGAATATTATTTTACCGGTAATATGTGATTTATTGTTTTTATAAATATACGTATATCTATTGTTGTTTAGTTTTATAGGTATTTAATAATAAAAAAATAAAAAAACACTGTATAAACGTTTCGGCATGGTATTTAAAACAAACATAATTCGGTTTTAAATTTGCGATGGACTGTATTATTTGATTTTATAAAAAAAATGAATAATTAAAAAAAAAAAACGTCGTTTTTCATGAATTATTTATGTTGAAATTAACTAGTAAAACTCGAGAACTCTGATCGATAAATCGCACAATGGTAAATATTTTTATTAACGCTGTCGATTGTTGTGAACCGTTAGACTGTAAACGATTTTTTATAATTCGTTCCACAATCAATAATGTATAACTACAATAGTAATAAAACGTTCCTATTTATAACGCTTGAAATTCATCATAGTTCATTCGATGTTTATACAGCTCCTTTATTGTAAGACATTTAAAATATTTTAATTTGTAGTAAATAATTTAGTTAAATGATTGTAATGCAAAAAATATGATTTTTCATTAATCTTTTCAACAATTATCACCTTCTACGAAATAATAATGTATGATAGGATCTAGAACAATTTTCGTAATATATTATACAACAATTACTGCATTTTTAAATTTTAAAAATATATAATTTTAATATGGGCTTAGAAATAAACTTTGATATAATGTGTTAATGATTATCAATTATATGTAAGTATAGGAGGCACATACTAATTCGGTTTTGAGGTAGATATTATTAGTGATGGTGCAAGTAAAAAGTTGTTTTGATTATTTTTTGAATTATCATAAAAATCTGTTTGTATTTATTAATTAATATAATTATAACATGAATAGAGGAGATAAGTAAACGTAATGTATTACTTACTAAGATAAATTATGAACTAGATCTAAATAGATTTAGAGGCGTTATCGGTTTTACAAAGACATACATTTTCTGAACAAGTACTATTAAAAATATTATATGTATGTGCCGAAGCACATACACATAATATTCGAGTTCCGTCCCAAAAATAAAAATGTGATTTAAAGATATACTAGTTCCGACCCGGGTTTTTTAAATATATATACCAATTTCGTCCCGTGTCAAATCGACTAACTGTGAATCATTTTATTCTAAATTCAATGGAATGTTTTATCATGCCCACCTAAATATTTATCAATTTATAGAAGCTTTGAGATATGTTCAACAAGATTCCTACATCAAACTACGAAGTACTATAAAACGAAGGAAACCTATAAAAAAAAAAGATTTTACTATAGAAAAAATGTATGAATACAGTTCCGGTCAAATATCACGGTTGGAATTCGTAAAACAAATATCCTAAAAATTCAATCCAATTATAAATTTGTAAATATTTATGTTTTTTGACTATTAATAATATGACAGTTTGACTTATAATTATATTTTTTGAATGCATTTTATGATGACCATATTTATACAAATTATTTATTATATATAGTATAAACTGATTTTTTTTTTATTATATATATTATTACGATTAACTTATGAAAATGTAAATAATATGAATATTTATATTTTTTTTAATGCATTTTATAATAAAAATAATTATGCAAATTATTAAGACTAAATTATTGAAATGATTTAGGACGAAATTAGTATATACCTTTTTTTTGACTGGGACGGAATTGGTATATACCTTATTTTTAACAGGGACATAATTGGTATAAAAAAAGGTTCTTGGGACGGAACTCGGATAAAGCCTGTGCTTTAAATACATTTTTTTTTCTAAATTAAACTTAAGACTTTAAAAACAGTGCTGTTGTCATCTAACAATTTTTTAATTAGAATGATTATTATTATTGAAACTATGAAAAAAATTATGGAAAACTTAAATTTTAAAAAGAAATTGGTCAATCTATTTAATATATTAATTGATTTGATACGTGCGATATGTATGATATCCGTTTTTTGTTTTCTACATCTTTATGCTGATACGGTTTAAAATATTTGATTCTTTGCATTTACTCAAAAAGTTATTAGATTTTGTCATTGACAATACATCAACATGTTTGCCGAACATGAATACGAGCCGAAAATCGAATGTGATGTAAATAGTAATGCATATACCAGATTTCAATATAAATGAAGTCACGGGCGAGTAGATTTGCCCGTTTCCAGGAAAATATTTATATATTATATTTCATTTTTTTTTTTTTTTTGGTACGTTCAATTTTAAACTTTATTCAAAAATATATTTTCCTGCTATTGCTTTATCAAATTGATTTCGTTTTGAGCTGTAAGTACAGTGGTTTCTTCAATTTTTTATATTGATAAATCGTTTTTGCTGCTGTTTTATAATATAAGTTCTTTTTTAACGTTGCTATTAGGTTCTTAAAAAAATAAAAAGTAGATTAAAAAAAAATTTAAAGCAAAACACTTTTTATGTAAACTTTATTGTAATATGTTTCTGTCAATAAATAACAAACACACACACACACACACACACATGGTTATAAAAGAGAATCAGTTATCCAAAACTTTCTATTTGATTTTTAAATTACAGGTGAATATTTTCTTTCCAGTAACTTTTAATAATTCGTGGATTTCCAGCTGTGTGAATTATTGCATTAGCTTAATTTTATTATCACCAAGAACATTTCCACTTAATAACTAATTGTTCCTCAACAATTTGAGCTTTTTCAAATTTTAGATCTAATTTTTCTTCAGTAAGAATTATCATCAATCAGGTACGTATTAAGTTTAATAGGTTATTGTCACTTGGGTACTCGTACTCGTATGCCATACAATCAAATGCAATGATCAGTGTACAAGGCTATAAATATTAGTGTGGCTTAAGCCAAAGCCGAGTCAGATGAATACTCAACCTCGTAGCATCTATAATATACTCGATAGTGTACATTATCCCGGCATAACCCATTTGGAATTTTCAAAAGTTGTCTTCACCAGTATTTAGCATGAAATTTGTATGCAATCGTATGATGATTTTCCAGATTTTTACGATCTTGGTTTTACCATTATTGAACAAAAATAATGGGTGGGTCTGAGATGATATGATTTCAGCCCCACCCAAGGTTCAAAATTAAAAACTCGTGGAATTAACTACACCATCATATAGAACGTAATTTGCATGAAATTGTATGCTAATTTTTAACATTTGTTCGTTTACCCTTCGGCGATGATAGCATTAAGTTAAAAAACGCCATCACTTCACAACCAACCCTAGGGAAACTTCAGTGTTATCGATTTTTTTAATGATTTAATAATTTTTAATTTAACAATAAAGTTGAATTAAATATAACTTTTGAAATATTTATAGATACACTAAAAATAAGTGTTTGAAAGTGCTTAACATTAAATTGGTCAGATAGAAGATTATGATATTACAGTACCACACTTAATAGTAGTCAAAACTTTTTTCAAGTTTTTATTTTTGTACAACAACGCTAAAAATAATCATTATGTTCTTAATAGATAAATATACAATAGGATCGGAAATAATTTATTGTTAAAATAAGTTATTTTAGGAAAATATTATACATTTATATAGACTATAACATGCAATAATAATACCAACTACTAATTAATTGCTTTAGAAAATATAACAGAAGCCATACGCAGTGTTGAGCATTATCTGGATAAATTATTTAAATAAATTATCTAGATAAACAATAAATTATCTTCTATCTTATCTATATAATAAACAAAATTAGTTATCTGATGAATTATTTTAGATGAATTCTTGAGTTATCTAACATAATTCATCTAAATAAATAAATATGAGTATATTTATTCAAAAAATTTAACTTAAAAGTTCAAAACTAATAACAATTTTAAATTAATGCAAACTTTATTAATATTATAATAATTAAATACTATTATTTTAAAAGTTGTGTAACTGCGATATATGTTTAATTATATTATTTAAATTGTGCCTATAAGTATTATTTTTAAGAATTTTTTATGTAATTAATAAAGACTATTCAATTTATACTTTTGATTCTTAAGAAAGAGAATTAAATAATACAGATAATGGTTGAATTAACTTTTTAATATTTTAACCATAATTATTACTCCATAATAAGTACTATATAAATTGTAATGAATTGATTTATAAAATTATATTATACAGAAAGTATAGCTATAAAGTAGCTATAAAGAAAGCATTTTTTTTAAACCAAGCATTTATTATTTATTACTTATTTCCCATACATAAATATACATAGTACAAATATTTTTTGTTCATTATTTATATTGGATAGGTACCTATTAATAGGTAAAAGTTAAATTAGTTTTAATTTAATTTAATTTTTTAAGTAAAAATTTATAAAAAAAATAGTGTAAATTAATTAATAAAATAAAAATAAATATTTTTTTTTTATCAATATATATATATATATATATATATACGAGTATATATAGCGTTTTATCTTTTATCGATACATTTTTAAATATCTCTGCACAACACTGCCTATAAGAATTCATAATTTATGTAATGCATGTTCTATAATATTTAGAATAGAAAAAATATTGAAAACAATATAAAAATTAGATTTAAATGAAATAATAAAAATAAGAATTAAATAATACAAATTATATCAGTGCATGTTGCATTTAGTATATTATCATAATGATGAACGGAAAAAATTTAAATTAAATATGTATTTTTACTGTTTTTATGATTATTCACTTGCTTGCTAAGTGGTAATAGCTTATTAAACTTGACACGTACCTGATCGTTGGTGTAGGTGGTATGGTGGCATAAAAGAAAATATTGAAGTACTTATTAAAAAATCTGTGGGCGCCATTGCACCCGAAACCGCAAAGCGACATATGTATATTTACTAAACGGTTGAAAAATCGATTTTCTCCGAGCTTTTAGATAGTAATAATAATCACATGGAAAGTTTTAAGTGCACCTCAATTACATTATAATATTATACGACCCTTTATTTAAGTGGGCTTAGGATTTGGACCGCGAATTATTATAATAACAACGTCGTGAACACAGACACGCTCGTTGTCCAAACAATGATTCATTTAAGCGCCTATGTCTAATGTAATTATATACTATTATTCTAACCGTGCAGTGTGTCGCGATAATAATTATTCCGACTTTAGATTATAGATATTAAATTTGTACATTATAAAAAGAACGCACATAGTAATTACATTACGTTTATAGTAATATTATATTATGCACATTTCAGTTTTGTAAAATCTGGGTGGTCGTATTAACAGCGACGACGGCGGTTACGCGCACTAACTCGAATGGACTAAATATTATAATAGTTTTAATTCAACTGGAAAATGGATTTATATTATTGTTCTTATTGTCATTATCATATTATTATGATAAGTTTTGGTTAATGTTTATCCTTTAGGCAAAAACCGCGTGAGGTGGTGGGGAATCAGGGCTGATATTAACGAGTTGAAAAGTTTAAGATGCAATTAACTAAGTTACTTAACGTGCTTACATTTTTATAAAAGTAACTTCCAACTTAACAAATTCAATTTACACGCAGCTTCTATTCAGTCAATTGATTTTGTTGTCAAATTAAGTAAATTTTTTTTCCTTAATTAATTTTTTCATAGATTTATTTGATATATTAAAATATTATTTTCGTGCAAATTATTGTTTTCAATCAGAATAGATAATCGAAATACCACAACGATCGAACTAATGTTGAATTCCTGGATTTCAATGTAACGTATCAGTAATTATATTAGCCTTATCTGCCTATGTTACGTATATAGGTTTTCATACGATATGGCAATTTATTACTACTCCAGAAGTTCCGAAACTTTTTATGGTATGATCCATTTTAGATTTTTTTTTTAAATTTTGGCTACCTATAATGATTAATAACATATCTTTTTTTATGCTCTTTTGCATTTATTGTGTAACTAAATAAGGACATCACCGAAAAGTAATAAATTTGTAATAAATAAATACAGATTATTTATTTATAATACATTTTTTATTTGTAATAAAGAAAAACATTTTGTGGTCGTATATTCATATTGACATATCCTTTATTATTACCTATTATTATTATTAAATTAATATTTAATAATTTATTATTATTTAATTGTTTATTATTTTTTTCATTTTCCTTTCTTTGATTATATTTTATAATAATACCAAAATATTTAAAAAATAAATAATTAAAATATATATATAAACATTTTAAAATATTATGTGATACATAATTACACATAATTGTATAGAAAAAAAAACATATTTTAAGTGTGAAACGTAATATTTATCTGATAGAATGATGACGGTACGGATTAGTTTTATATAAATATCATACTTAATATTATTTATATTAGTTAAAAAAATATTAATACATTTTGAACTTTGTTTAGTTAATTTTTTAATTTAATTATATTTTTTACAAGTCAAGAAAAAAAAAACTTTTAAAATAGAAAATTTGCGTGACGTATAATACAAGTATATTTACTGAATCCAGAAAAAGTCGGCCACGCGATCAATGATGTACGGAGTTTTAAAATATTCACGATCAAGGTGAACGCCGATAATATAGCTATAATAATATATACGTATAATTACCGCCACATTGTTTACTGTTGATCAACGAACGAGTATATTTTATGGCATGAGACGGAATAATAATTATTAAGTGCATTAACGAGTTTTTATATAAAAGAAGTTAAAAAAATAAAATTATTCATAAACTATTCGTATAATGGAAAGCTATGGTGAAATTGCTGACTGTGTTCAGATGCGTTGTTTTGATGAAATACATTTTTCTATAATTTTTTATTTACGAATAATAAAGCCCTAAATAGTGCTCGTGGAATACATATTTAATTTAATTTTATATATTAAGTGATAAGTATTATTAATAATATTATTTATGTTACCATGTTAATATTAATCGCTAATAATATGCAATCGTATTAGTTATTTAAAGAAATTAGACAGGAAAATTAAAATAAAGCAAATTATTGCAAACTTAGCATTTAAAATATTATAATAATAATAATATTTATCAATATTTAATTTCTCAAAGATAACGAAAAAAAAAAAAAACTTATAGCTATTTATTATATGATTTGTTTACTAATTTATATATTTTATATTTTACCGTGTCGAGCGTGTGTACCTATTGATAACAGGAATAATAATTACAATTAATAATAACGATTAGCATAAATAATTAGTTTATGATTGATTCAAATAATTGTTTAATAACGAATAATAATAATAATAATAATACTATATAAGCAGCAGTGCAATGGATGTCGAACGGCTGGTGTAAAACCGATATTGCCTGCACAGTTAATAACATGTTATACTTTATGTGAGATACGATCGTATCTTAATGTTATCAAAACATTTGTTCATAAACGAGTCGGTCCTGGGAATCTCTAGGAATACACCGGTAGCCGACGCTGAAAACTACCGTATTTGACAACAGTACTTCTTTCGGCTCCGATACGATTACCGTAGTACGATTTACTATATACTATATTTTAATAGGTTCTATTAAATCGAAAAATGTAATTAAAACGTTATTTACCGATAAGCATCGAACTAAACAATACCATGGAACATCATTTGAAATATCATTCACTAAACTTTCAAAAAAGTTTTTAAATTGGCGATGTACAATTATATATATAATAATATGACCTATGACTTTTTTTTTTTTTTTACATTTTTGCTCTTTCATATTTATTAAGATACTTGGTGGCTCGCAAGTCTCTTTTCGCTGGCTACCCCTGCTATATAGTTATGTGCATGAGTTCATACGCATTCACGATATCGTTGTACACCTAACCTAACCAACTGTAGCGAGGAACACGCTTACCGACTAAATCGAGTGAAATATTCCGGTTGTGGGACCGAGGAGAGAATGCGTTCATTAACTTTCTATGAATATTATTAATTTTTACGTACAACATCGAATTAAAATCGTATGAATAATCTGCGATTACGAACCGACCGTTTATAGCGCACTATAGTGTTTCCAGAAACTGCGTCTGTATCCTGCTGCCGATGATAAATATTTCACTTTTATGGTGAAATGTTTTTTTATTTTTCTCGAAAACGTTATTATAATGTATGACGTACCGCACGACTGCAGGTCATCTTCTGTCCACGGGCGACACTTCACGAAAACCTGTTGAAACAGCACGCATACACACGTGCGCACGCACGCGTTGTAACGCATAGTGCATGTCCGTTGTAACTATTGGCGTTCAATAGGTTTTAATAACGTGGTTCAATAGTAAAATATTACTTTTACGTTTAAAGAAAAAGTTGAAAAAAAAAAAACGAAAGTCTAGTGTTTGTAATGATTTCCGTGCATTCTTTAAACATTACATACAAAGGAAAAATTGTTCACGTATACCACTTTGCGACTGAACGTACACAACAATAACATGATGCGACGAGTATTTAATTAATATTATGGTGAATTAATACGGTGCGCTCCAAAACGAATAAAATATATAGTGTTGTTTAGATTCAGAACTGCTATATCACATATAGAATCACGAACTATCGGAATAAAAGATTTTTCAACTATAAAATATAGGTACCGGTAAAACGTTACTCGAGCATGATAAACGATGTATTATGCACTGTTGAATTGTAAAGATTACCTACTTTTTATTTTCTAAAATATTTATGTATCTACCGTGTTTGCGTTTAGTACAATATTAAAAACGTACACAGAAAAAATGTGTACATTCGTTCGAAATAATGTTGTAATGATACAAACGATCTTTCCTTTTTTTTTTTTTTTTTATCTGAACCGACCCGTGATTTGTTAAAGAATTAAGAATTTACGTGGTTTTCGAACAAAATTATAATATTTTATTAATAACTAATTTTTCGTAACATGTAATATGTTGATACATTTTAATTTTAATAAATAAAAATTAAAAAAAATAATATTTCATTACTATAGACAAATTACCGAATAACACGTCCTCATACTGTTCGTATCGTAATAATAATAAACACAATAATATTCATTGAAAACTGACGTCAGAGACTTTAACGTGAGTGCATTCTGTAATATGATACTGCACCTCGGTGTGTGTGCCCGTCGTACATGGTTTGTCGTCCTTGCGTCCACATTTCAATGGCTTTTGTAGTGGCAAAAGCTTAAGATTTGTTGTAAACGCGTTTAGTTTAACATGTATGTTTATTATGCAACACGTATGTTATCTACATTATAATATTACTGTCTAAATATTTTAAAACTTATAATATTATATTCTTGTATCGTTGATAGCATAATTACAACTTTACATCGGTATTTTGCGTTAATGTAAAATTATGATAGTGGACTGTATTTTAAATAATAATTTCATTTTGTAATAATAAACATTTATTAGATTAATTTTAGGGTTGGAGTTACATAAATTGTTTTAGCAACGTACGACGTTTGATTTCCCACCAGAACTCGCTTAACATTTGATATTTTGTAGTCCCGTTACAATAATCTTCATCGCGATATCATAATATAATATTATCTACCCATACGATGATATTAAACAATCGGATTATTACGTAATGTACAAAACGTTAAACATGTTCTATGTATTGTTATTATTACAATGTTACATATATATTATATTACAGAAATCAAAAAAAAAAAAAAAAATCTACATTATCTACTTATTTAATATTTCAAATACAATAATTTAATTAAATATAACGTCATTAATATTAAAAAATATTTGGTACGATTCGACAGTATCTACATATTTTTTATTATAAAATTCGAGCTTGATCTATCATTAGTAACTAAAAGTATGACAAACTCATACTATCAAATTTTAAATTAGTCACAACTACTTAAATATAACAAGTTGTAATGGTATCGATTGACTGGGGAAATGAATAAGAAAATGAAATACTTGTTTGAATGTTGCACGGTGTTTAATAAAGCAATTTAGTTTAGTCAAAATAGTTAAGGTGTTAAAAAAATGTACGAAAACTTAACGAATTATATTGTTTTAAACGCGTAATATTGAGTTCTAACTTACAACATTATAACAGAAATCGATGTCATTTTTACAAAAATATTTTAATGATTTAAAAATGAGCGGTGTTGAACTGACGCCAAAAATAATTGATTAACTCGTATTCTATATATATATATTACTGATCCTCAATTTTAATGAAAAAATGTATTAATTCTTTCATAATATCATTATTTTTTTAATACGTATATATATATATATATATATATCAGCGAGCTATTGTTGTTTGGAAAATTTTTTTTTGCCAACAACGAATTTATTTATAGTAAATTGTGATGGTTCCTTCTCTCTCGAGACAGAATAATATTGTTAAAAATACTTAAATTTTTCTCCTGTATTATGTGATTGCTATAAATCCCATCCAAT
Organism: Sipha flava; assembly: GCF_003268045.1. Classification (NCBI taxonomy): domain Eukaryota; kingdom Metazoa; phylum Arthropoda; class Insecta; order Hemiptera; family Aphididae; genus Sipha; species Sipha flava. Next base: position 73,529 of record NW_020273045.1, read on the forward strand.
AATCTAAGATAATTATATCATCAGTAAATTCAACTTCTGTATTCAGTCAACTACCGATAATCTGCCGATAATCGTAATTTCACATTAAAAAACGCAAAAGGTTCTTCGTCTCCTGAATCATTTAATTTGAAACACGGATAAACTTTGGGCTGGAACAATTATTGTGAAAATTGTTTTTAATTCATAACTGTACATCATGGATAATTAAATAATTTTAATTTTTAGGCAATCATGGAAATTATCCCATAATTCGATGGTGGACATACACGTTTGGTAGATTCGAATTCAAATACAGTAGTAGTAAAAATGCTATTGAAAAATCCGTCAATAAAATACAAACTATGCGTTTCAAGGTTAGTACAAGTATGTACGACATATATTTTGTTCCATTAGCATTTACCACTGACAAGATGATTTGATATCAACAATAATGTTAGAACGGGAATAACTTAAGCAATAACACCATTGGCGCATCGTATTGACTATAGATTTCTAAAATATGCACGTCTAGCTTCTCCTATTATTTTGAATAATACGGAATGCAATTTCTTAATTTTTATTTCGAACGCATAAAAGTGACGTCCCGCAGAAACGCGGAATTGGAAAGAATAATCCAATCCAATAATACGCCTGGATCGGTTTTTCTTTGTACAAGAAGGTTAGACTCGGCTCATGTCTAGGGTGGCATTTAACATTTTTATACTATAGATAATTTTTTCAAATAAAAGACAATAAATCGCCTTGTTTTATTTAAGCCAGTAGTGGTTTACTTGTCTACAATCAGTGTTGGGAATTGATAATGCAAAATTTATCTAGATATAGATGAAAGATAATATGTCCAAATTCATCTAGAAAAATATAATGGATAAAAAAAATTAAAATAACTAGATAAAGACAAAAGATAATTTAATTTTTATCTAGATAAAAAAAAAAGATATTTTCAAAAAAATGTTTTTTTTGGTCAATATTTCATATTCTCATATTCTAATAATATCTATGAAGACTCAATTATAATCATTATTGTCAACAGTTACCTAGGTGTTTAATGTTTATTGTAGTAATGTAGTGTACCATTAAATAGTATTTATATATAATGTACAATATTTAATGATAGTTAATCACTAAAATGTTACACAAAAAAAAAAAAAAAATTGCTTTGTACGTATCAGGATGAATACAGAATAAATAAAAAATTATTTTAAGTTAACAATATTGTTTTCCATATAATATTAATTTGATGATTTTCATTATTCTATAAGTAATTACGATTTTACGGGTTCCAAGAGTGAAGTAATAACTATTCAGTGTATGAGTGACATGTGTATATTAAAATCAAATACCTACTATATTTGGAACTTCCGTGGAAAAATAAGAAATTAAGTTTAAAAATACCAAAAATATTTTCACGACATGAAAATACAAACAAAATATCATACCAAGAAATAATAATTAATCATTAATAATACATGAATTATGATTATGAATACAAAATCTATGTGTATAAAAGAAAGTCAAGTTAGTTACAGAATTTATAATTCAAGAATGGCTGGATCGATTTTGATGATCTCTGATTTGTTGGATTCGTCTCCGTGCAAGAATAAAAATAACTCTAATCTTGGCAAGAATACAGACAATTATCTAGATAAGTAAAAATTTTATCTTAGATAAGTAATTAGATAACTTAGCATTATTTATCTAGATAAGATAAAAGATGACAAAAAATATATCTAGATAATTTATCTAGTTAAGCCCCAACACTGTCTATAATTGAATCGATCTAATCAATAATTGATTAACTGTATACAAATAATTGTAATTAACTCAGAATTAAGTATATTTTTTAGTATTACTCGTGTAAACAAAAATATTTGATGTAGCGTTTACATGTGAGGGGCAGCAAAACTTAAGTTTATCAAGGTGCGACTAAACATTTGAACCAGGTCTGAAGAAGGTTTAACAAGTGGCATTAAAAAATTATTCGAAAAGTGCAGATGATAAAAGAAAGTTCGTTATCGACCCGTGATGCGCAGGTCCTCGGACGGCCGCGTGTACGGTACTACATGATTAATTACGTCGCGAGAAACTCTAATGAAACAAATAAAGAAAAAGAGAGAAAAGTAAAGAAACAATAACGAGCTATATGAATAGTGCACGCGCAATAATGATGTTATGCGTTGACAGACTTTGCATCGTTTCGGCCGCAAACACAAGGCTCAATGCGGGTTGCCGAAAAATTTGCGTCGCCGAAAACGTATTCGGATCCGAAACTCGGCGATGCGATGAAACGGAGTTAAATGCGCGCACATAATCATCATCATACACGGTTTGACGGGCCACCAAAGTCACAAACTCATCCCATTATTTCGTCTATTGTACGGTATCTGGACGGCACATTTTTGAAGTACTTTTCCGGACCACCGCGACAGAGTCCCTCCGTCTTGTTCCGTCTTTTACGTCTCTCGTTTCCACAGCCACTACTCGTCCGACGACGATACGGTCATCGGCCCTCCGTGCACGTGCCGACCATTCGAGTATTTCTCTTCTCGTGCAGCTCTTGCGGTTCGTTATTATCGGTCGGATCGTAAATGCGATGCACTCGGACGAAGTTGCAGCGCTCGTATACGGTGCCGGAAGCGAGAATCCGTGCACGTGTTATCGATGTCATTCCGCATCCTGGAAATTATGCGCGTTTTCACCGACCACGACGACGACAGATTTCCAATAAAAAAAAAAAAAAAAAAATAAAAAACCGACGCGTTGACAACGTTATTATTACGGCGGCGACCGAAACCGTGTGTGTACCGTACCATTATTATTATTATTATTATTATTATTATACCTCGCGATCGTATCGTCTGCGCACGGCGAAAGGAATATAATAATAATAATATCCGTACGTTGTTGTTGCGTATCGTATAAATCTCTCTGCCGCTGCCGTGAGATTATTCCGATAGTAATTGATTGGTCCGGGTGGGAGTGAAGAGAAAATAATGGAAAAACAAATCCTTGACGACAACCGTGGTGATGATGATGGTCGATGATGGTGAACGCGGTCGAGGCGCAGACGACAGCTTCCACTGCTGACCGCTGTCGGCCGGAGAAGCGCGTGTTCTTCTTTTGTTTTCGGATTCGTTGTTTGCATTGCGACGACGGCCGCAACAGCAACGGAAGAGACGACGACGAACACGATATGATAATAGTAACGATATTATTTTAATAATACGCTGGCGGCTAGGCTACGAAAACCGACTCTCCGTCCCCTCCGCCAGCGAACGAGCCGTGGTAGTGGTAGCCGTCCGGTAACCGCACGGGAAACGCGCCGGTAACGTGCCAGTCTGCCGACGAATACGCGTCCGCACAAGTGTGCCGACCTGGACCCGACGGGCGCGACGAGAAATATGACGTGCAGCGGTCGCCGCAACGTTTACATTGTATTTCATTAGATATCCCGTGCGCACCACGGTTGTTTTTTTTTTTTTTTTTTGTGTTTTTCGATTTGATTTTTTGTTTTCCTCGTCTCCGGACATCGGCGGCGCACGTTGCGCTTTCCATTTTGGATCGACTACCTACGTGTTTTTTCCAGCACCCGCGTGAGTAAAAAAAAAAAAAATAAAATAAATATTCATTTTCGTATCGTGCCGATAGGACGAGTGAGGTTTTGTCGCGTTTTCGTCGTCTCTTGGAATTGTGTTATTTTTTTGAATAACGGAACCCCGCGGTGGCGCCGAAAAGTACGACGGTCAAAAATAATATGGAGGACCACCCTAAAATCGTAGACGGAAACCGCCAGGTCTTATCCCAACGGGCAGTATGACCCAAATTGGGTAGTAGGAAAAATCAGTAGCGGAGTTGACTTTATGAATAAGGGCACCTTCCAAAAATATATAATTTTTCTTATAGAATGATTGAATTTCTACTGAGTATTTGAAATTTGTGTAATTTATAAACCCAACCTAGTACCTAATAAGTAATAATTATGTAAGTTTACAATCTTTGCTGCTCCGATGATTGATTGATCTATAAAATTTAATTTAAATAGTGGTAACGTATAACGGAAAAAATCCGTATTTTTTTTTAATATTTTATCACGCGTTGGTCAAAATTCTAAAATATCAATGTACAATTTATTTGGGAAGGGGGTAAGTATTATAATCCAAATAAATTTCATAAAACAAACTTTTCAGTGTGTTTAGGCAATAGGTAAAAATCCTTAGAACAAGTCCTGGAAACATGGCACGGGGGTTTTCGCCCCACGCACTGTAATGCTCTGCGGTATCCTCTGCTATTCGTTTAAGAAAATCGAGTGTAAACAATGCACGTACGTGTATTATAATTACTGTTATTTACGTTTTGCCCTTACACCTTCGTTCTGATGAAAACTAGGGGTGTGCTGTTATCGTTAAAAAACGTGTTAGAGGTGCATCGTCCTTATCCTACACATTATCCTTTACCGCCAAATCGATCATCATCCATGTGCTGGTATTATGATAGGGGAAGACACGACGAAATTCCACATGTTTAGTTTACCGCACGAGCTGCAGCTTGCAGCGATATAATATATTTCTCTCACCGTTGAAAGTTTGTTAAAGACCTACAATCCGTTTTGTCCCTTCGTTACCTTCGCCGAGAATGTTGAATTCGGGCGAAACGCCAAGTGACCGCGTCCAACTCGAATTTAATAGCTTTTTCGTTCCAGCTTTGGCCTGGGCTTTAGCTAGTACATGTTACGACCGACTCCGTTCGGTTTTTATGGTACGATTAGTCGTTATAGTATCGTTATAATGCGAACCCGAGTGGAAATTACACTCAGAAATATATGAATCGCTAAATGTAGAAAGGACACATGTCCAAGTTTTACATTTTTTCAGGAAACACAAAAAACTTAAAATATTTGAAAAAAATTGAATTACAAATTGTATGTTATAGAATAATATAGTTAAAGACATGGTATACATATTTCTACAATCACTTAAAGAAATATAATCTAACTGTAGGTATCTGAAGGACTTTAAGGTTGTGGACATGTGCCGTTTATGCTTCAAATTACCATTTATATTTCGAAAATAACCGTTTTCTTATAAGTAGCTTTAATATGCATAAAAGTTAAATTGACATGATTAAATAATATACAGTAGATTATATACTAATATTGAGTCAAAAATATTTGATATATTTTTAATAATTAGAAATTTAATTATATAAATATCTTATGTTCTATTTTGCCTTGCTTGAGGTTAGTAACAGTCTTAGTTTGTAACAAAAATATATAATTCCAAAATGATTGCAATGCTGGCTCTGGAATATATTTCGCTAGTTGCTTCAAATCTTTCATTTTGCTTTCAAGAATTGGTAAGCTTGAAGTATAAACTAGTGTTTTTGGGAGTTGTATGGGCATTGCATTGTTTTTTCTCAATTTGAAATGGTTTGTTATTATTCCGTCAATAAATTCACTTGCCTCAATTATTCCACATTTTTCCGATACACATTCAAAATAATGGTACTTAGAAATTAAAAATTTTTCTATTGTACGACGTTGTTTCAATGTTTTATTACAGCAACGTTTTCCCATTATAATCTTTATTTACTGATAAACAATTATACAAAATTAAATTTATAAATAAAACAATATTTCATGTTATACAATAAAGTGATTTCACGAAGTTTAGGCCTAATAATATTACTAAAGTATAATTTTGATGCAAAAAGGTTACATGTCCAGGACATGTGCCTTTTCTGCAATTAACGAAATTTTAAATTATTTTTAACGGGGATCTATTTAATAGGATATGTGCCTTGTCTGCACAAAACCATGAATTTATCAATATTAAATTGGATTATGCAATAAAGTGATTTTTGTAAAATATTGGACATGTGCCCTTTCTGCATTTAGCGATTCATATACTGAAATGTGATGTAAATAACAAAACAATAGTTGGTCGATTATTTTGCCATCGTAGTGCACATCCCGCCGGAAAAAATATGTACGACAACAAATACTTTTTGACCGTTCATGTGGGATGTCTATAATATGTCAGATTTTCGAAACATAATATTCGACGATGTTCGATGTTATCATTCGCTCAAGAGCGTTCTGGACGGAGGTATGAGCGGTCGAGTGATAATATCGCACCATTATCACTTTGACTATAGGTTAATAAAAAACGCTACTCCGCGGAGTGCTATGTAAATACTGTACTTATAATTGTATTATTAAATTATCCTTTTTTTCAATCACAAGGGAGCTACATGGCTCAAAGGTAGATACTGCCATTAGCACCATATTTTTTTTTCCTCCGTAGAACAAAATTACCATTTTTCCAGAGCATGCTAATTACGTTGCAATTTATGTGGAAATCATCGCTTCAACGTTTATTTTTTTTCCGTGTGATTTAAGAATATCAAAAAAATGAGCGTTTTGTTCGTTTGACGTTACCAAAATGTTGTCGTTTTTCAAATGAAATTGAACCGTATGGTTTTAATTGAAAATTACACCGTCTAAGATTTTACAAGTGTTTTTATTTCTATTAGATTTTTAGGAAAGCGATCGTTATATGCCATTTTTAGCTATTTTTGGTAACATTTGAATGTTTAAGTGATACTTTCCATAAAAATGGCTTGAAATTATCGTATCTTAAAATGATTAAATGTGAACATTTTGTTAAAATAATTACATCATTTTCAATGTCGAAAATCAAACAAAATACTAATTTTGACACTCTCGAGTTACAGGCAAACATTTATATTGAAGTGGGTATTTTCACGTAAATTACGTCGTAATCACCGTGCTCTGGAAAATGATCATTTTTGTTTTACTGGGAAAAAATAATGTGAGCGAATAACGACGATTTATACTTCTGAAACATGTAGCTTCTCCGTAATTGAAATAACACATATTTACATATTATTCAGCGGAACCGGAATAAATAAACATTTTTTTTAATCTGTAGCATCAGAGGTCGGGGGCCAAATAACTACCAACTAGTGAATAACGAGTAAGTTTCCGTATTACACGATGCGACCACTCCAGTATTTTTTTCACGCAACATTAATGGTATATTGCCCAATTGAGTATTATGTTTATACATTTTATGGCAAAAAGATTATTTTTAAAACAAACTTCAGTGATATCCGGAGAAATTCGATTCATTTCATTTTCTTCTTGGATATCTATCCGTATATAATTTTAATTATTAATCGAAACGTTTTTTTTTCTCGTTTTCCCTTCTCTTTGTACTTAAATCGTAGATTTCTTTATCTATTCAATCGGAATTTGATTACAATAATAATATTCAGTTTCATTGAAAATAAAAACGAATAACAATAAATTAGGTCTTTAACTAATAATAAAAAGTATTTCATTTGTTATAAAATTTTAACACTGAAGGAAAACAGTGTTGGATTATTAAAATATCAATTCATTTCTAAAATATCAAAAGAAATACAACAAAATTCATTCCTAACAAATAATTTTCCAATAAATTCAACAATATTAGTTGAAACTGAATTTTATTTAAAATAAACGAAAAATGTTTGAACCTGTTAAAAAACTGTTTAAGCATTTTGATACCAATGAAATTATGATAATTAACATCAAACCGACTGTTCGTTTTATTATTTTGTTTGAAATTGATGAATCTTTAGATCGATAAGTCTATCCATGTTTAATTTTACTATTATTTTTCTCATATCTGGCTTTTTAAAATGTTCTTTTACTTTCTTGATTCTATTACTATATGATGATCTAATTAACAGGAGGTGTAACGTTCCATGACGGAATAATTTACCGCTTGCACCGTGTTCATTTGTGGCACAGCACAATATTTTGTACATTACAACATCATCATTGGCGTTCTTAGTTAATATTATGCCGAAACTACCGACCGGTAGCCCATCAATTAAAGTCCTTTTAGAATAAAATATAAATTTTTTTAGCTTCACAGCTAAATTTCATGTTTTTATTGTTTTTTTTTTTTTTTATAATGCTTAATGTGTGTACTATATTGTCATCACTATATTACTGGGTTGAATCTGTAATACTTATAACTACTGGAAACTAGATTATTTTTTAATTTTATGCTCGTTTTTAGAAATAAATTTAATAATAGTAGATCGATTTACGATATGTTTCAAAATGAATTATTATTTTTTAATTTAAATAAGTGTTTGCCTACGGATAGTGTACGTAAACAATTTATTTTGGGCGAAACATTTAGCTTTAATAATATACTTGTAAATTGATTTCACGTGCATAACTCAATTATAAATGTTATGGTACAGTTTATGCCTACTATATAGTATCCAATTTATTTCGAGAACCTTCTCACTCAATACCTGGTAGTCTACAACGTTAATAATAACAAAGATCATTGAATATATTATTCGCCAGTTGTCTTTTATGAATTAATTAGTTCAACGCGTTTTACTTGAAAATTAAAAACAGCAATTTACGGTATATTATGATTTTAGATTATAAAATATTATTAAAAAAAATTAAAAAATTAAATTAACTTAAAAAATTTCAAATCTTTTAAAATAATATTTTTGAAACATAATACCTATCATGTCTATTCGTGCTTTATTTGAGGTGATTAAAAAATTTACTGTAAATTAAAATAGTTAATTTATTAAAAACCCATTAAATGCGCATGTTATATGCATTTATGAACAAATATGCAACAAGCCTCAAAATATGCAAAATATGCAATATAAAATTAGGTGTTTAAATTCGGTGTGATATGAATCATGGACATTTTAAACCTCCATAGATGTGCATACATTTAGTACTAACATGCAAATGCATATAAATCCAGGCTCTAATTATAATATATCATAAAATATTTTTCCGGTTCGTTCGGAAACTATATAAAAATAAAAGTGAAGGTAGAGACTGAAAACATTGACATCGACTGTTATAATAAAATATTGCTTGTATATAATTTATTATTGGAATAAATGATTTTTTTTCCGAGTTTACGGTTTTATTTATGACTTCTGTATCCTGCGAACAGGATATAATGAACATTGTAGACACTCGTTACGTTTGACCATGCTTGTACTTATACTTAGGTTTGATTTTAACAGTATAATGTTACGGTCTTATAATATTTTCGAACCCTACGACTGGTTTCATTATTGTTTTTAAAATATTCGAAATATAGTAAATGACGTGTATATACGCAGATATATAGTGTTGTATGTACACACAGCGACCATAACTCAAGTCTCGACACTCGATATCCTCCGTAACTCGAGTTACACTTCAGGTCCCTTCAACCGAATTGATTTATCTCAATAATTCGGGTTGTCGATGATTATTGGTATTTTTGTTGTATATTGCCTTCGATTCTGTTTTAAATATTTTTTTTTATAATTCTAGTACTTGGACACTCGAAATTGCGCCACACAGTGAATAGTATAATATTTTAGTGTTTGTCACGTCGTGGTTTGAATAAAACGCTTTTAATAATAGCGTTTCAGTCCGTCACGTTTTCGTCCGATACGTTAGGATAGGTTAGGTTTGAACGCGATCATAATTACTAGTATTTTAAAGCGTCGCCGCCGCTTATATCAATAATATTCAATAACACGCGTTCGTTGGTGTTTGTATTGATTATTGTTTTTTAATTTTTTTTTAACTACAGCAGTGCATATCATTCTGCGGAATCCTGCATTAGTTTTATCCGGAAATCACGTGATTATCGGTTTTACAGAACAGCGTTTCGCAGCACAGTTCGTCCGAACGGTTGACGGTGAAAATATTTTATTACGTGCAGCGCTAATATTGCTGTTGGTCAAGATGATTTATCCATTTGCCCCGCCGTTGTTACCGAACCCTGATATCCGATCGGATATCCGTGTACGGATAACCGAGTTTGGTAACAACGGCGCGCCGCGGCGGGGTGAACGGATAAAAATTCTCGACGAATAGTCAAATTGTCTTGACTTCCGGACAGGATACGCCAAAGTCACGAACGAACCATTGGCGTACACAAGGGAAGGATGTGGGGGTCAGATTCCCTCCTAGGCCTTTTTTTAAATGTTATAAAATAATGTTCTTAGAATTAGAAAAAAAAAAAAAAAATAAATAATTGTTCGTTTGCAAATGATTCCTCCCACCCATACAAAAGTTATGTACACGCCACTGGAACGAGGACGTGTACGGCTGCATCTACAGACGTCAGGGCACCCGCAACTGGATTTTCTACATGGTCTCGTTTACCGCCATCGGATATACGCGTATAAATAAATTAAACACGTCATTTTCCACCACGCCGACACACAACCGTTTGTTTGTTTATATTACAACTTTTCGTTGAGCATTCGCGTTTGGACAGCTGCGGGGACGAACACGAAACACATAATCCAGACCGGTCGGAGAGCACGGCCGATCGCCGTAACGAATTTGAAACGTTTTCGGATAGTTCCGGCTGCTCAGGCGAGCGAACTAATCTAATACGCACTTTAAGACGGGTTTTTTTTTCTACTAACAACTTTAACGGTACATCGACCGAAAGTAGATGTCTAAATAAGCTTTACGGACGACGGCGGTTCGCCGGGGTTGAAAATTAACATGGTAAAATCGAGTACTGCTTATACATACATCAGCAGATCGGCAACACGCTTCGTCGTCAAAAGTGACGCATCGACAAAATAATATCAGTTTTTCATTTTGGTTTTATCAAACCAAATCACCGAACGATAAGTATGTAATGTAGTGATTAGCAGTGCGGAGACCTCCATACATAATATACTTTCTGGAGCATCTGAGACAACAACTCTGGTTTGTTACGAAAAATACCTCTCTTATTGTCGATATTTAAATCATTTTGGGCGCGACAAAAAAGTACAAAACCAAAATTCTCTAATTGATTATTTTTCCGATGTTTCGCTATAGTTTCTTTTACTCAGTTCACTTTGAAAACGAAATCAAAACACTAGTCTTCGACCAATTAGACTAAGCTCAACGGAGCGTGATTCAAAATCCATTATTATTGACTAAACAACGCAGCAGTCTCGAAAAATTAAACCTCTACCGACTAGTTATTAAATAATAACAATTAAACGCAAGAATTCAAATGCATTAACTCTCTGGAATTTCTCTTTCTCGTAGAACTTAGCATTGCAATTTACTGACGCATTAAATTATTGTATCGTGTTACGTACAAGAACGTATGGAATTGAAAATATGATTTAAAATGCAAACATACATGAAAAATGGTATTAAATTTCATTAGAAACCAGTACAAATCGAATAATTTACATCACACCGTATGCTCAAACTTATAAAATAATTTAATTTGATTTTTTAAAAACACTTGTTTAATAATTTAATTACATTTTATAATGGAAAATAAACATTTTATCTTTAAACCGGTAACTGATAGGTTTTATTGTGTTCGAACTGAATGTCTATTACAAAATTAAAACATGTACAATTTACATGTACATTTAATTTTTCTCCACGAAGTGCTTGAGACTCAAGAGTATATGGCGATATGTAGTATACCCTGTGGGAGCACCATTGCAACCAAGATAAACTTTTCATAATACTTTTTGTAAAATATAAAAAAAATAGATTTGAGTACGAATAATTTTTTTTTTTTTGTAGGATTTTACACACAAACCAAACCTTTTATATTTATTGATTGTGATTTCGGTTTGAATTATTATTCCGACAAGGATTTGAAAAATTTTAATTATTTAAAAATTAGACTATAATTACACAATTAATACAAGGTTATAATAGCTTAAAACTTCTACGCAAAAATGAACTTTAACAACTAACCGGATAGCGTATTCGAAAATGTTTTTTTTTTCTTTAAAAAAATATAATATTTTTACGCGTCCAACTCGATGATGAATGATAAGTGTGCACCCGAGTGACAATAACGACGGCAGTGTGCGGTGTATTAAATAATTATATAGTCCATTATAATAATAATACGTCACGGTCTGATACGCGTAGGCCGTAGGGGATTAAAAATTAAATTTTACCTAACAGTCGCAGCGGTTTGACATCTTTAACAACATTATTTTTTTCCCTGCAATTTAAAGGATCGATTCCGACGGTCATTACACGGCTACGTGTTGTCACCCTGCGGCGTCCTACTTACCATCAATCGACGGTGTTTCTCTCGGCAAAAAACGACATCTCCGTAACGAGGGGAGAGGGAAATATATATAATAATCTTTATGGCTTTATTCTTATTTTCTACGTTGCCATCGCTGATTGCGTCCGTAAGTAGTCTGAAAATTGAAAAATAAAATACGGCCGCACACGCCTACCTACTGATCAGCGACGCCGTGACGCGATGGACCGTGTCCGGTGCAAGGCTACCACGGTTACGTTCCCGATAAGCGTTTACCACCGATCGGCGGCGGTCACTGTAGCAGTGACGTACCAACGGTTTAGGGGAGAGGTCGAGAAAAATCCCCAAGGGCTAGAAACACGTTTTGAAGTGGTCGGAACGAAAAACACGCGCATCACGATTAATTTAACGCGTGCGTGAAACGTGATGTATTTATGATGGATTCACAAAACCATTAATTGTCCTTCCGGGGAGTTGTAGAAATATACGTTTGATCCCCCCTCCATCAAGGAGATAATCGAATGATTGGGTGCGAAACGAAAAAAAAAAACACCGATCTCCGTGATGGATAATATTGCGAAACGAACGACGCCGGTGCGTACGTGCACGGGAAAGACGTAACTACGATTTACACTCGTACGTCGGAATTCACACGGCGCAACGGTAAGGCGCGCGGAGAGAGTTATAGGCCGAAAACGGAAACGGGCACGCGAATGGTATAAAGTTGCGAGTGCGGATTCGTGTTTGAGAACGGGTTGCGACAACGGTACGCGAGTATTTATCGTATTGAAATTGAACGCGTCCCCCGTGCTCGCCGCTGACCCAGTGCCCGCGTAAACACTGCCGTAGGTCGTTTCTTCCTCGTCCTTCGCCCCCCCCCCCCCATAAACACACACACACACACAAACTCGACGGAACGGACGACGTGACGATGATGATATCGCCGGAAAGAGAGAAAACAAATAAATAAAAAAAATATACATATATTTAGAAAAAAAACCACTCGTCCGGCGACGGGGAAAGGAAAAACACTGCGCGTATTTCTACAGGACACGGTGCGCGTTTCCGAACAATTATTATAAAACACGCACGATGCTGCGGACGTGTGTGTACGACGCAAGCGCGCGCGTTCGGACCGACATCGTTGCGGAGCCGGTTTTACATCGTTGTAGCAACACCCACCCGGTGCCCTCGAAAGATTACGCACGTATCCCCGTCGATAGGGTTCGCGGTGAAACGCGTACATTAGTGACCTTAGAATCAATACTGAAAACGTTACCACCGAACTCGGCCGCGGACGTGCGTAAACGACTGCTCAAAGATATTTTCTCTTCACGCGTGCATCATTTTATTTTTCGAATATCGATAAAAATTACCATAAATGAATATTACGCTGTAAGCGATCGCGGTCGCGAACATTGAACGCACCGAGACATTTTAGCGGTTCCAAAGTGACCCTAATGCAACGGTGTTACGCAAAACCACGTAAGTTCGTAGGATCAAGGTCACTTTGGTTTAATATCTCGTTTTCAATGACTGATAACAGCTGTTAGAAAATGTAATTGTATGAAGACGTTTTATTCCCATTGTTAGGGCACGATCTACACCACCAAATGGCGTCGTTATCTCAGTAATCATAATTTTGCACTTAGATCACTTTGCACGTCTATCTTCGTTTATCAAACGATAGCTAGATACTTAAATATTAATATAAGATACATTCTGGCTGGTCATTACTAATTTCTATTATGTTATTAATCAGATTTACTCATAAAATTTAAAAATCAATTAATTATTGCAGAACTTTAAATCGTTTTTCACATCCTACTTCAATATCACAATACTTGCAATATAGGACTTAACCGTCTGTCGAAAACACATCGACACCGAATTCCGATTAGTAACTCTTTAACCGATTGTTAAAAGACTGCTTATCCTCAGACATTTTAATGTTAAAACGCTACACAAAGGAGAAAAGTTGACACAAATGGACACGTAGACTGCAGAACTAAGACCAAATGACTATAATATTAAATTACTTACGAACACTTACAAAATTCAGTGCTATGACACTTTTTGATATCAGTTATGGAATCGTTAACGTCCTATCGGAAAATGTATGATGTAAGCTACGTGTAAATTTTTTATAAATAAAATTAATCAAATCGCTGATCCTGAAGACGTATAACTAAGATAAACGTGCGTTTGCGAACAGTCAACAACCATATTAAATAATCAAAATTTAAAATTATTTTTAATTCGACAATATTTTTTGTCGTATATTAGATGAAATAAGTACGTCGACAGAAAAATATTAATGAAATGATAAACTATTTGAAATATACATCTAAAAAGTGTAAAATGGAAGAAATATGCGTTAAGACAAAAAAATTCGAAATATGCATTTATATGCAAAATAAAATTTCAAGACTAGCTTTTTGGTAAGCATGAATCATATTTTTTTCGTATTCTGTTATTTTTGTGATTGTTTAAAACAAATATGCAAATGCTAGAAGTCCTGTGTCTTAATAATACCAACAAATAATAACGATTATGATTATAATCATAGTTGAATGTTACAACGGCAATAACAACTATCGTTGTTCACAGTTCTTGGTAAAAATAAATTGTTTTTGTCGGATTGAAAATTGCAATCGATTTTCGGTACAGTGTAATTTAAAACATTGACAATGTGTGAGAGCTCTTTAATTTAAAATTTTTTAATCGATGGCTTACTAACATAATATGCATTTATTTGCTTAAATTCTTTAAATATGCAAAATCATGTAAAATTAGCCAAATATGCAAAAATATGCAACATATATTTTTGTATTTAGATTATATGTTATACGAAACTAATTTGTATCAGATTTTTATTATGGAGCTTCCTAAGAATTATGTAAATGTATAAATTTCTGGCCCTTGTTATTACGGTTCAATCGATAAAAGGTGCGCGACGAGGGGAATACTGAACGTATTTCATTTTATTCGTTAACATTTAATAGAATTAATCTAGTATTAATAATGATTTATTTATTTTTTCTATTTCTCTTATATATCCAATAAGTTATATGTGCAATCGAATTTATATGCATTTAAAAAGTAAAAGTATGTTTGAAGAAACGTAAGTATAACAAAGTTCTGTAAAAAAATACGATCTCGTGTAGATTTTCTATGGATATTAACGTTTCATGTACAAAGGTTTGTTTATGGAAGATTTGTTCAAACATTTTTTTATGATAGAAAACTTGTGTATTATCTAAAATGTTGAAAACCTCACCAGAAATATTGTATGGCTCAATTAATTTTCTAATTGATGCCAGTTATGAATTTGAAATTTTGGGAATTTTAAATGTTTAAAAATTAAGTGGTAAATTACAAAATAACTGTTGGCGAAAAAACACGTACACTCAATACATTAACTCGGCTACAACGTAATTCTAAAAATGTTCTTGTTTAAATAGTAGCAGTGATTTCGTAAATGTACCTAAACATGTTGTTTCGGATATTTTATCAACAAGATTAGATCAGATAGGTAAAGCCACGTCTCCACCATAAAACTCGTAGAACCCATGGAAGTTTAGTAACCTATTTTAAGCGACCGGATATTCTTTGAGACGTAAAATATTTGATATATAAACCTACGTATAATCTGTTTCCTTTGATCTATATCATTTTGGATCGATAGATTTACATATACCTGCACGGTTTCTTTTGTTAATATATGCAAAAATATGCAGTATAATATATTGATATTTAATTAAACAAGTAATGATTTATGGACATTCATTGACCGCATGTGTATAATGTTGAAAACTGCATAATGCATTTCATGCAAAATCCGGTCTTTAGTTATAAGTGCAATAACTTGTTTTATTGCATGCACATCCACTTTAATATCGATACGATACCTATCCGTATTTCATTGAACAGTTTTAAAATCGAACAAATAAGATAAACATGAGTATGACTGCTCGTTTATTTTATCACTTATAATTATACTACAATGTACATTTATAATATAAATGAATGTACATTTTACAATGTAAATGAATGTACATTTACAATGTACATGAATGTATGTGTACGTTTAATTTAGTAATAACCGTTGATGGAATTTCAGATATAGTTATTATGGTATAAGTAGCAAATTAAATATTTGTTATTTAGTTAGTATTTTAAAAATTTGTGTGTGTTTTCACTGAAAATGCCGTATGAAATAATTAAAAAAATAAAATTATTAACTAACCATACAATGATTTTTCTTGGTTTCCAAATTATCTTATTGTTAAAAATTATTATTTCCTATTAAAACCATATTATATAAAGCACAAGTCCTACAGTATAATATCCTTTCGTTTCGTTTAAAATACACCTAATGTTCACTAAAAAAAAAAAAAAAATGGGCGCTCGGGTTTATAAAAATATATAATGTGTTCGTCGTGTACCTGTTTGATAGTACATTGTACGTGCGACGACGTTTAATATCTCTGGGACGTGACACATTTTATTATTATAAAACACTACACGGTTGGAGATTTCAAAGTCGGTTCAGTCTCGTCAGTACACGCGCGATATCGTTGTAAAAGCGCTCGCAGGTTTTCCATTTCATCGCAAAAAACGTCGCCGCGGCTATTGTTGAATTATCATCATCATATTATTTTATTACGTTTTCGGAGTACAACCGGTACCGCGGTTATACGCGAAATCGTCGTCGAAGGATCGTCGTCTGCGAATTCCGATGGCCGCCGCCGCGTCGTGACTAACGGACCGAATCGTCGTTTTCTCGTGTTTTTATTTTTCGTCAAAGCGTTATAAGATTATTGTATTATCGTTCGTGCGATACCTGTTAGCGGCGGTAAAAGGAAAGTAAACGAAATAATAATAATAATAATAATAATAGTAATAATAATAATGATAATCGTATTAATATCAATAATAATAATGATAATGATAATGTGCACAAGACATGTATATCCAGGGTTTAAAATGGTAAAGACCGATTCTAATCCGTACATCGTTCTCAGCTGAAAGCCGGATTCACACGGGCTTAGTATTTGGGCGAGTCACTAAAGCGAGTTGTTAAATGTTTTACTAAATTGCGTCTAGTGTGAACGTAAACGTAAATGTAAACTACGTCTAAACGTAATATTGTAATATTGTTCATTTTAGTGATGCGCTTTTGTTAGAATGTAGCACTAAAGTCAATATATTACTATCATTATTATGTTATTTTTAATATATTTGTTTTAAACGTAGTTTTCTATGAAAATATTTAAAAGTATTTTTATAGTTTTATTGGAAAAAATCATGTGTTTAGTTAGAAATAAATGGATAGAGCAAAAACAGTAAAATTTATATAAAAATGCTGCATATCAATAGTTAGTGAAGAATTAAAAGATTTAATAGAAGAGGAACTAGAATGGAAGAAAATAATTTGGATAAGAAAATGGCTTATTTTCATCCCACTTTTGACTCATAATTAATGGTTGAATCGTTAAAAAGCTAAAATATTAAGATTATTGTACCCACAAGCCTACAAAAGTATTGCAAAAGTTGTGTTTATTAATTAAATCACCGCTCACAGGAAATATCCAGGAAAATATCGAATGATACATCACAGAATGATAATAGAATAACACTGATAACGAGTTTTACGCACGATTTTACTAAATATAGCGGTGACACAGGTGTCACCATTGGTTTAGTAGATATAACGGTTGCGAGTATCAAGTCCAACTCGGGCGAAAAAATATAACTCTTTTCAAGTAACGTGATTAATAAATTATATATTAAAACTAGTACTAATTATTGTGTTCATATTTCGACGAGTAGAAAAATGTAACAACTTGCTTTGGTGACTCGGCCAAGTACTTAACCCGTGTAAACCGGCTTTTCACATAGCCCAGTTCAATTACCAGGTAATTGATTATAAATAGGTACATTACACATTATGAAGTGCGAACGATTGCCACCGCAAACTAATCACGTGCTGTAAAAATTCATAAATTTGTAAATTACTTACTTATCGTGTTTTAAATAACACATTGTAAATATCTTTTAATAAAATAAAACAAATTAAAAAAACGTTCATACATACATTACTATATAATTTAAAATGTGTATGAGATTATAAATACGTATATTATATATATTATTTTTTATTCGTTAATATTTATTATTTCTTTAATCGTTTGTTTGTAGAACGTTGCTTATCATCTAATGATATCGACTAAATTGTAAAGCTAATTTTTTAACTGTTATTTTGTGTATAATTATTTTTAACAAACAGTTGAGCGTCTCAGTACATTTTTCGAAGAAACGTTAAAGGGAACGCTTTATGAGCGCTGTTAGGGGTAGAGTTGGACAAAAACAAATCAAAATAAAGAATAAAAAATAAAAGCATGAATAACTAATTTATTTATGAATAAAGAATAATTTTTTATTCTAAATAATTGTGGTGTACTGAATAAAGAATAAAATTATTCTGAATAGTTTTATTCGTGAATAAAACAATTATTCAGAATAAATTTATTCGTTAAAATCATGAATGATATTAAATATAAAAGTATATTTAATTTATTTTATGTATTAATTTATATTACCTTTATATATATTATTTAAGTCTAAATAATAAGTCTATTATTATTATACATCGTTATTTAGGATTTAAATTGATTATTTATATGATTATAGGGAATAATGAACAACAAATAACTGAATAATGAATAAAAATAAAAATCAATAATAAAATTAAGAATAAATCGATGAAGAATAATTTTTTATTCAAACAATCAATCGAATAATATTTATTTATTCTACTAATGTCCAACTCTGGAGTTCGGGCACTGAGTCCCCTTCAGCCCCTCCCCACATTATGCCCTGTGTATGTTCCATGTAAGTTCGCAACGATTAATAGATTTCGGATCAAATGCCTTAAAATCTATCGAAAAATAACCTAAGCATGTTCTATTGTTTTTATAAGTAACTAATTTTTGATTTAAAAATTATATTTAATGTTAAATTCAACTAGACATCGAGAAAACCAATTTTTATTTTCATTCTATACAAGTAGGCTTTCGACAATGAGTGCAAACAAATTAGTATAAATAATTATCTGATTCTTATATCCTATTCTAATATACGAGTATAATCTTAAACAACCGTATTTCAAAAACTACTAATTAGATTTAAATCTAATAATTCTCTTTTCAATATATTCCCAACGATCTTTTCAATAATAACTAACAAGCAACTAATCGTTTCTTTCGGTAACATCGTGAACTAATTGAATTTAAATTACCAAGTCGTTAAAATCATATAATAAAACTAACAAAATGAAATTGAACCTCCAAAGTACCCAACAGGTAAGGCGAATAACGATGTAGGTACTTGAAAAGGATTAACAAAAAAAAAAAAAAAAGATGCATTTCGCATTGAACTCCTAACAATATTACATTTGATTCCGTCAATAAACATTCCAAATCGTCGTCGGTCGAACATTATCGACGACGCCCTCACGACCGTCGCGATACATCCGGATGCCACGAATGAAAAAGCGCGACAACGACAATTTCATATTATTCCAGTACAATTATTGTATTACTATTGTTACAATAATTATCATCGTTCGGTGTATGACGCGCGTGCATTAGTCGGTGCGCCGACGTGATACGAAATGGTCTGGAACGTGTACGCATTGTTGGGTTAATTACGTTATAGCGGTTTTATTATACTATGGCATTGTGGTCGTTTTGAAATGTCTCGTCAAGAATACGGTAGTTGTAATTAGTGTGACGGACGATTCTTGAAAGTGAATTTATTTAAGTCGGAACGAAAAGTTCGCGTTAAGAACAAACGGCGATGGTGTCAGAACCGCGAAAAGATCGGAAACATCGGTCCGACAACTAATAAATGAATCGATTTCGCATAACGTATTGTACCAACGCATTGTAACGGTTCGAATCGATCTCCACAGAAATTAATCGATATTTCAAAAGATCGATTTAAACCGCCCATCGATAGTTCTCGTAACGATCACAACGGTTTTGTTTTTTCCTTCTCCCACGTCCAATTCTCCGGTCCACCCGCAGCAGCAACTGTCGCGCCGAGAGAAAAGATAGGTCCCGCTCGTGCAGCCGATTTCTACACGTGGTTATTAACATGGTGCCGAGCTGGTATTACAGGTACTACGCGTTCCGTGTCGTGGATCGAACCGAGTGACCCGGAACGACGTGTACACGGGTTTAATATTTTTTTCGATTTCCTCCCTCCCCATATCATTTGCATTGGTTTCCGGTACAGCGTTATTTGATCTGAAATCCATAAAAAAAATGAATAAATTGATAAATTTATGGCATAATTAATATAAATCATTATTGCAGCGCGGAGTCCGCAAATCTCCCCGCGTCGACATAATAACAATAATAATAATAATAATATTATAGTGATCTTCCTAAATTAAACCGGTCGTCGGTTAAAATAAATACGGTTCAATAAAAAAAAAAAAAAAAACCTGCACAAATATATAATCGATTATGTTTAAATCACGTTGAAAATCCAGAACCGAGTTCTTTTCGACTGATTTTTTTCTATCGTAACCCGGATTCGATATGTCTGCGAACGGACCACCTGCGGTCGAAGTTGAATATCTCGCAGACGTGCAACCCGTTCGACGCTACCTGGTCGGACCACTCGGTCTGAATACCGACGCCCGGGCAAAAGCGAAGTACCTACGACGATCAATGGTGGACTGGTTATCGAGCGGCCCGGGAGGGGGAGGGGTGGTCAACTGGACCTAATAACATAATACATTTTGATCGATAAATATTTTTAGTAATCTGTGCTCAATTCATCCGAATTCCGATATTCTAATAGTAATTGATTGGTATTTTACCGTTATATTCTAATATTAAATTTTGTACACGGGTAATTAATATGACGCTTCCGAGGGCCCAGGAGACAATTGCCCATATGCCTCCTTGGCCGGTCCGCCCCTGACGACGAGACACCGGTACGCGGACCAGGTGACGCGCTCGTATGCGACCGTTCCGCCCGGCGAAACATCGTCTTCGGGACGATCGTTTGCGGAAATATTGGTCTATCGGAACCTGTCGACAGCGGGCGCCAGTGATGCGTTTAAGCGACGATTTTTTTTATAATTGCGCGCACGCGACGCGCTTTCGATTTCATCGACCCGCGTTGACCTCGCGCTGTTTCCGATCCGCGTTCGAAACGTTTCCGCCGCGAGAAATAACAAAGGTCTCGTCGAGATGCACGACGTGAAATTTTGGTCACGCGAAAACGGCCGAACATTCGACTTCGTTTGAAGGGGTGACTGGTACGGGGTTGATCGCACGGTTGTCGAGTCGCGGTAAAATAAATAATCGCGAGATGATCGATCGGGTCCCGACGCGTACCGTTCGATCGATTCGACGTAAAAACGTTTGTAAATACACAGCGCAGGCGGCATCTGATGCGTTCGAAACACTGTCACGGTCATCATCGGAAATCGTAGTAAAAGTAGAAAAGTGAAACATATTCTAAAACCACGGTCTTTTACGTGTTCAACAATGTACAACCACTGTTGAACGTCGAATAAAACAATATTAAGCGGGTGATAAAAAAATAAATAAATAAAAAAAACCCGAAAATATTCAACACGAATTGCCTGTTTAAAAACAGAAACAGATTGTTTAAATCGAAATTACTTCTCGGTGGGGGCTTAATACGTATATTTCTGCTCGGATACTTTGAGACGTTTTGCTCGTCCACCGTCGATTTAACGTAGTATTGCGCCCACGGGTGCACATGGTTTGCGCACATTTACTAAAATTACAACTCATTTGCCTACATTTTTACAACTCGTTTGCGCACAGATTATTTCTAGAGCAACCACTCGTTTGCGCACATACATTCATTCCCACTTACACAGGCTTATGACTGTCAGTGAATATTTTAACTTCACTGGTGTGGTTAAAAATGTGTTTTTGGTGTGCTGTGTGTTAAAAAATATGCACAATTAATTTTTATTGTAGCTGTCGTTTGTTTATGTTTATTTTAATTAGGTACTTATTTCAAAGGTTTACCTTGGAAGCGGTTGCCCATTTTTTCCAAGTAGTTATATCGATAAATTTTGTTATTTGAATACTTTGCGCACACATTTTTTATGTACTCAATTATTTGTGACATTCTTTCCGACGATAGTTATTGACATTCATTTTTATTGAATTCAGTTTAAGTTCAGTTTCTGATTGAATGTTTAAAATAACATCTATTACTTGGTACACGTGTAGATGAGGGTTATAGAATTGATTGTTAAAATGCCTATGGAATGCTTCAGCTCCGTTCGTTGTTCTGGTTAAATCATCTGGTTTTCCCGCCCACAGAGATGGGTTAAAATTTGAATTAGGTAATATATATGATGAAAAAACATAATCAGAGAAGTATAATTCATCAGATGGAGCAATTGCTATTAAATTTGAAAATGCTGTTTCTATTTCTTCGGGTGGCAAGTACGGCAGACCAAAAAAATATTTAAGCCATTTACCTACCTCTGAATTATTATTTTTATATTCCTACTTTTTTGTATACGATGAAACCAAGATTGAGCTAAATGAAATGTGTAGCATACAATTTTATGCTGTAGAAAGAAATTTAAAATTGAGTTATGAGCTGATTTTTCAAAATCAACATGGAATTCTTTAATAATAAGTTGCCGATCGAGAATGCGAGTACAAAGATTTTGAAGTGATTCCCACATAGTTGACGTATGTTTATCTTCTAAAAAACAAAATACTACTGGTACGTAAAAATAATTTTGATAAATATGAATGGTAGAATGGTATACAGCTGTGTAAATAATTTTGGGCAATAAGAGAATGTTCCATCTCCAAATACATGTGGAATGTCACATAAAGCACTTAAATTTGTTGAGCATGTGAACAATACCACACTATTATCGTCACTGAAATACATAAACTGTTCATCTTTAAATTTAACTCGAAATTCTTTCAGCTGTAATACAGCCTCGTTAACAGTATTTGGGAGTTTTGGGAAATGTTTTTTTCTTGTTGCATACATTGAATTTCGTAACGAATGCATGTCACCATGATTTAACAAAATTAATTAATTGTACAGAATATAATCATGGTTATACCATATTATTGTATTAACGAGAGGTTCCTACTACAATATAATATGTTGTGCGCAAACGAATTACAGGTTTTAACAGGGAAATTTTAAAATGTGCGCAAACTAGTTGTAGCCGCGCCCACACTGTGTGCTGACTTTGTGCGGATTACGGAAACGGCATCCTTGACCAATGCACAACGACGTTTCGCACATCGCAGCTGCGATACCGTTTGAACGTACAGCATTTTTCGACCAGGTCGTATCGTATTTATACCGTCCGGCGCGTGTCTTGCATAACGAGAAAACCCTTTTTCGATTAAAATCTCTACGAGCAATCATGGTTCACTCGAATTATCACGCTTTGACGTGTACGTAATCGCGGATTTGAGTTTGATCAGGATGCAGTGCGATTTTATACGACACGATGATACGAAGAACCCGACGAATGGTTTATCGTGATGAAATCGATCAGTCGGAACGAAAAGAAATCGATACCCATCCGCCACAACAACGAGAGCTCAACGTGACACGATTACAATAAAAATAATAACAACATAGCAGTCGGTACTCTTCGACAACAACATTACGATTATCCGTCAACTCTTGTAAACTATAATTGTTTTCGTATTTTATCTGTTGACGGACAGTCATACGGTCAAGATAATGCGAGTTAAAACCAACGCGAAGAGCCGATCCTTCGTACGAACGATCGATCATTGTTTGATCGTCATTATTCACAAACCTTTTCAACGGAACGTTTACGAATACGTCCGATCGCATTTCGAACGAGTGCTACAGTGTGTCATCCGTGTCCCGTACCTATACGTAAATGCAGCAGCAACTGCAACTGTACAGCACGGACCGTGCGCGTCGTCGATCTGTTAGACGTCGTTGACACAGGATCGTCAGATCATCCGACGCTATATTTCACTTTCACCGAAAACGCAGCCGCGTGGAGAAAATCGAAAAAATAAAAAATTCTTTCCCACTACGCGTACGTATGTATATCGTATTATGATGTACAAACGAACTGCGTGCCGAGACCTGTGGCCAGGGCCGTGGAGAGAAATCAAGGATCCCAGGGACAAATTAATCCAGGCCCTGCTCATACGAGGTATTAATCTTGTCACCGACATCCATTTGTCTTCTTTTAAAAAGCGCATACCAAAGAGATAACGCAATCGCATTCATGGTTATTCCACGGACTAAATGAAAACAATTATTTATAGCCTATGGATCTTTCTTGAAAATGTTATTTGTCTACATTTTAGATCAATATTGTAGTGTTCGCTTTATTGTAAACTCGTTGTAACTGTACAGCATACGCTATGTAATTATTCGGGTAGGTTATTAGCACGATTCATGTTGGTGATCCATAAATAGTTCGACACTCTGACCGAAACGTAGTGAACATGGTCAGGCCCCGGACCCCCTGGGCTACAGCCTCAGTTGCCCCCGCCCCTCTCGTCGGGCCTGCCTGTGGCACGCGTCGAACTGTTATTTTCGTACACTTTAATTCGGTGATCGCGTCATGACAGTTAAAACGTATTATTGCGGTCCGACGGAAACGTCAATCGGTCGTGCATTACACGTACATCGCGTTCGTACAGCGTTTATCCTGGTAATCGATCGCACGGCGTTAACATTGCAATGCGTTACGACGCGTTCCGGTGTATCTGCACAGCAACAGCACACATTCATCGGTAAATTGTATGCGTGTGCAGAATGGTTTTCTGTATTCATTCCGTATTGCGGTACGAGCGAGGGGAGAAAATAACGCTACGACGTAATCGTACGGGTGCGTTATTACAATACCGTCGAGTCTCGAGCATTGTCGCTTTTTTTATTTTCCGCCGTTGTCTAAATGGACTTCAAATCTTGATTTGAGTAATAACGGTCGTGCACGACGGTACAAGTACTCATGCTCCTCGAAATGGTTTTTTTTTGGTTCGGCAAAACGGTGTTTTCACGTTTAAGCACAACCAGAATAATTCGCCTTTCGCTCGCAATCTCGCAGTTCAAATAGCTTAATTTCGCAACGTTTATCGTATCAACCGAATTACCCGGTTTTGCTTGGGAGATATTTTACTGTTTTTGTCTAGTGCAAATTCTATTTCGTCGTGAAAAAAAAATGTAAATACGCGTAATCGTCGTATATCCGTGTACGGTTCATGACGATATTTATTTTATTTATTCATGTAATATTAATATTCAATTTTGCTTCAGTCGATTGTTAAACGAAGTAAAAATATTTTTTTATGTAACCAAACAGTGAAAACATGTAAAAATCCAGTTCAAAGCTCAAACTTTTTCGATTCATAAATATACATTCAAGTATATACATTCTAAAGTGCATTCTTACAAAATTTCAAACAAAACGCTTTGATAGTTTTGGTCTTGAATAAAGCATTAATAAAATCAATCAATAGACCAGGGTTCGAATTTAAATTTTTTTAGGTGGCATTTTACCTTTGCGTTATCCTTAAAATATTCTGCGCTTCGGTGAAATGGCTAGAAAGGTGTAAAATTGGTTTTATTTCGGAAATAACGAATACAGTTTCGATGCAAATAAACCGGATTATGTTTTTAACATGTAAAATGTACTAGTACGTATCCCGCACGTTATTCAACTACGCAGTATGTATAAAAAGCGCTTTGTTATAATGCTTTGTTCGGCGAAATATGTTCTATAACAGTAGACTGTGTTCCATAGTACACCAACAGTTTAACGTTTTCGAAATGTTAACTCACGGTTTACGTTTAGGTGTAATAGTAGTCGATAACTTCACGTCAATAATGTTTTGTATGCGCAGAGATACGTATTATAGTAAAATGTTACAAACGCGAATTCAGTGATTTAGATTTTGTTTATTTTCCTTTATGTATTTATTTATTATTATCTTTTTTTTTTTTTTTTTCTTATATATATATATACATCGAACGTTCTATCCATACGCAGTGCACATAAGATGGATACGATGTGACGTGATGTATGATTGATATGTTCAATTTTCAGCGTCGTCATTTTTATTATTATCTTGAAAATGGGTTATGTGATCATAATACACGCGTTGCTCACGTACGCGCAGTTTATTGCGCACAGTTTTTTTTTTTTTCCCCTATTTATTTTTTATTCATTACACACGTAGGTGCTTTGGGATAACGCGTAAACTCTTTCGTTGCGAACAGCACCGTTCCAATACGTTTCTGATGCCGTATTCACCTCGCGCGCAACGTAACGTACGGTCATCGATTCCCGAAAACGTTTCGCTTGCCGAGCGCGGGCGCAACGAAACCTTACGGCACAGGTCCGCGGCGTCATTGTGTGCGGTTATTACGCTGAGCCGCGACGCGACGGTTGTACCCGACGCGTATCACACGTGTGCCCGAAACAAAATCGCATCATCACGACACTGCGATACGTTGTTACGTACTCACGCGGAGTTCCGAGCGAAACGGGCATTGTATATTGGTTGTGCACAATGCCGTTCGTTTTCATTATTCTTTTCGTCCGAAAACATATTTATTCCGCGTTTGACACTTTCTTCGTGTCCGCGCGGGACACCGCACGGGCAAACGGTTCGGTATATCCATGCCACGCACGTGGTTGGGGGGGGGGGGGCTCCCGGAAGACGTCGTGAATATCGACGCATACTCGTAGTGCTCGTTTCGAACCGCCGCACGAGTCCATCGACCGTATTGTATTGCGCAATACCGGCGGTGTCCAGCCGGAGGAATAACAAAACGACCATCCTTCTGTGCCTCGTGCAAATAATGGTTTTCCGTTCACAATAACGTTTTCCCGTGCGAAATCGATCTGAGCGACACCGCCTTCGACTCTACGCCGTTCGCCTACAATGGTTATCATGAATATGAGTCATCATTTTGCACCGCAGAATTATCGTTTTACCTCATCAACAGTTATATGGTTTCGTTCGAGTAAAATTAAGAGCGTTTCATAATCTGCAATGGTTTCACTCGTGAACGGAACACGAACAATTTTGTTTGCTCGAAACGCTAAAAATCGTATTGTCTAAGGAGTAACAAGTGCTCGACGATCAAATTAATTATATCATAAGCTAAGACGGATTGTTTTATTTAAATATCAGATTTAGAATATTTTCACGAAGACAACTGAAACCCATTTCGTTTCTTAAATCACAACACAACGCGTTCAGAACAATTACGCGGCTTGGTATATTTTAATATTAAACAAAAGCTTTTTTTAGTCGTAAAATATGAAATGTTATAAAGAAGTGATATTAAAAAAATTGTTACGTAAATAATTATTTGACGTCCATGAGCGGCTAATATTTTAATGTTGTTTAATTCGAAATGCTGTGTCATTACGTTGAAAAGTCCATTTCTGAAAGGTGCAAACTAATTAATAATATTATATTTTCACGGAGATAATATGAAGTTAATTAAGTGGTATTTATTTTATACCAGAATGACAGATATAAGACGGTATAATAAATTATCCATGAAGCGAAATAATGAACGGTTTGTAACACAATATATTATACAAAAAAAAAAATTTCGACAGCAAAGTAATAAATTTTTTGTGTACTTAATTGTAATGCGACTATATACATAGTATACAGGACTGCAAAAAATCAATTGGTCAGTACTTCGAAGCAATCCGCAAAAACTTCTATTCAATACTTGAAGAACACATTCTTTTGTGTACTACAACCTATATGTTGTTCGCATTTAAGGATTAATGATGCTTTTTACGGCGCTCACAACTTTTCCCTTTTTTTCATAAAACTCGCTTTGGAATTTACGGAGTTGATTTCGGGATTGAACGTGCTAACAAAATGTTTGAAAGGTATTTTTTAGAGAATGAAAACATTTTTCATAGATGATCTTCGTCTACTTGTTTCTTCCTAGCTTAACCGAACATAACGTAAATTGATAACGGGGAAAAAAAACAGAGTTTAAAAATTAAAACCACGCGTTGATTGAAACTTTTGAACGTTTTGAACCAATATTTCTCCATCATAAAATGCATCGATTTAACTCGAAACAAACATTATTAGACTTGAACCGGCAGTAATATTGACTGGCGTGCAAACGATGTCACTGCAAATAATCGTCGTCGTGAAGATAATTGAATTAGATTCGTTTTATCGGTATGCACTCCGCGTGGACCAATACAATTACGTTCAGAATTGAAAGTGTCGTCCTGATTGATAGCGTTCCACGCCTTTATCCTTCCACGTCCTCGCCGGGTAACGCGGTATTCGTTGACGAAATAAAAATAGACCAGATAATCCTATAGATAACCGTCTCCGTTTGGTTTACTAACATTTTGGCAGCGCGTTCGAATTATCGTCATCCGGCAGGTTTTACTAATTTAATTCACAACAGTATAATATAAACATACATATTCATATGTTGAGTACGATGACATACAATACGATAACCAGGTCATCCCGATATAATTTTTCGTACGGAAGGCGCGCGCGCGTTCAAGTTTTAAACCGTAAAACGTTGCCGTACTACGTATACGAATATATACATAAATCATGTTGGTCGTTACAATGTAATCTCTTAACACGTTAAACGTGGTCCAAGAACGAGTTTTGAACGCATCAGAACGTTTCGGAGTCTCGGAGTTTCGACTTTCGGAAAATTAAATATCATTCAAATTGAATTTATTATTTTTATGCGCGTCCGTTGTACGAGACCGAGACGCTTGCGAAAACGTTTTCTCGTCCATCGGCCGAGCCCTTTGGACCGCGTTCGAATGTTATATTGCATGGTTGACCCGCAGGTCGATGGCGATTCCATTTCATTTCTTTTGAAAAACAAATAAATTATTTATTGCTTTTAATTAAATTTTTTTTTTTTTTGCGAATCATACATCTTTGTTCAACCCACGAATATAATAATTAGATTAATAACGATTCACAAAGGTAGTGTACAGTATTGATGAAAATATTTGAAAAACGCAATTGTTCACCGACATCGAGTAGGTATTCGCGTACGTAATCTAACGGATGTTCCGTATTGATCCAACGGTCCTGATCGCGTTCGTATAAACCGATATAACGTACATTAAAACACGTGTTACGTAAAACTGTAAGACTCAAGTTACTGTTGCTAATCAATGTCAGAGAAACGAAAGGAGTGTAGTAACACGCACGCGTGTGAGATGTATTTTTGATCGGTGACGACCTAGAAAAACGTACAAGTCTATAAAACTCGGACGCCCATGTTGTGCCGTGCGATATCCGTTTAACGGCGATGATACGGTTATCGCGCCGCGACCGGAGGACCTCTCGAACGAATGGTTTCGGTCACAACGGTCCTGTCCCCGACGACGTGGACCACCGCGTTACCTCTCAACACTCGGGTTGTCTCGCGGTGTTTGAAGCGCGTACACACCGCTTTTATGCTCGAAACGCGGAACCGAATCGCGACGATTTGCAAAAGAAAAACTCCCCGAGCACGGGTGTGCCGCGAGAAGGCCGTGCACGCGCGTATAACACTTCGAAGCGTAATTGATACCGTCTTAATTTTCGTTCGGCCGGCACTGCCCGTACCCTAGCCCGCGCGCGCAAAAAAACGCGACGCGTAGGAGTCCGTTCGGTTGACGTTCCAGTAACGCTCGCGCGGTTGCGTAAACTTTTGTTCAGCTTTCGTTACCAGCCCGAACGATTAACGGTTAGCGTTCCCATCGCGTTGTAAACGTATGTAATAATTACAAATAAAACGATGCGAACGGGTATAATTGATGTGTGTGTGTGTGTGTGTGTGTGTGTGTGTGTGTATGTGTGTGTGTGAAAAAAACAAACGAAGAAATATACTGTTTCGAAAACCGCACACAATTGTAAACGGTAATAATTGTAATTATCGTGTAATGGTCTTCGTCCGATGTTTGTTTTAGCGATTCGCTACTGCTACTGCCGCTGCTGCTGTTGGGAAGCGCAAGTGTTTTTTGTTGCTCGTGCGAGATGATTGCGCAACGCGTGTTGAACGATTAACGGCACCGAGTGCGTTCAGAAAAACGGTCCCACGTGCCATGGGAGCCATGGTTTCGCGTACTACGGGGATTTCGATCGCGGGTTTTCACACTTTCTCTCGGCCGAGGTCGAGAACCCTCGCGGAACTCTCGATGTCCTCCTGCAGGTGTACGATAACTGAAATATCGACGTGGAAAACCATTATCATCGATCACTATATATATCGTAATTTTTGTATCGGTAAACAGAAAAAAAAAAAAAAACAAAAAAACCTGAAAAAAACATAAACAACGCATAACTAATCATGATTGTTGAATATAAATGTTAGCTCCCCTCTAACATCTTTAAACCTTACCAAATATCAATTTTGTGAGACAAATACGTTAAAAAAATTCCCGAAACAATACATTGTGGGCTGCCTGTTCACCTAGAATAGTAGGCCGGTACACTTCCAGCCCGGGTTTGGATGCGCACCCGGGTACCCGCAGCCGAACGTTTCGGAAAACCAAACGTAAACGTGTTGCGTGCGCGAGAACAGTGATAAAAAAATAATTAGTAAAACAAATAAAAAACAAAACCAACGCATCAAATTGTTGTTGCCGCTTTCTCTCCGACCAGCCCGATCCGTTCCGGTCGTCGCGGACGCGCTCGGTCGATCCCGTGCCATCGTCTTAGTGCGCGTACGCCTACGACCTAACATACCCGCGTCGAGGTGCTCCACTGAGGGCATGGGGTCTCCCGTCTAAAAATAGCCCACCCGTATCATCGGAAACAATGCGTGTCGGGATTTCGTGTGCCGAGATCGAGATGAATTCCACGTCCATCATCTCGGTACACGGAGCAGTTATCGGTCCGTTATGGATTTGCTGTACTTAGGAACGACCGAAATCGAAAATCGGTTCGCTGAACGCGCTTTTCATTTACTCGCTAAAATTTCAGCTGATCCGACGGTAGTGAGTTGTGACAAATTTCGTCTGTATGTATGTACACGTAGGTGTAGTCCCTACGGTTCTGTGTTATCTAGGTACTCGTAGCCTTCTCCACCCACGAAATGTAAGCTCTTTCATCGGTTTTTCGAAAACGTGCAAACCGACACGATGGTGGTACGCAGGGAGGGGGACAGAGTCGATTGAAGTGTGCAATTACTATATTACGTTTTTTTTTTTTTTTTAGATCGGGTTTCCAACGATGGGCTCGAACGCCGTGTCCCTATCAGTGGCCATAATCATCGTCGCCATCACGTCCATTGCCACGACCAATGGTGAGTACATTGAACAATTTAATCTAATGTCATAGTCACCAGTATTCGTCCTGGTTAGATCTCGGGGCACAAGAAATGCGATCGGATTTCGGCAGCACATTATAACCGTGTACACAACGTTTTCCGACCTTTTTAACGTCACAACCCCCAGAATAAGCAAAAAATAAAATCGGTCACTACACGATCTTCCTCCTCCCCATAATTATAATAAAAACTAATTTAAGCTTTTATCTGTTTTACCACTTACAAAATATATCATATCATAGGCCAGAAACGAAACAAAAATACAAGTTTTTTAATTGCTAGATTAATTAATTAAACGTATTGTGTATTTATACAAGAAACTAATTTTTATCATTACGGTTATGTATTGACATTTTATTTTATTGTTAAAAAAGGTTGTTTTCCTACATGGGCGTTCATTTATTTTTGACGTATGCGATCCCTAGTCTAGTGGTTCGCGATCCTCAGGTTGAGAAACGGTGGTGTAACACAAAGTTAAATCGTGTTGGCTGAAATACCCGTCCTCGTCCTGGTATTATTTTACTATTCCAGATCAGAGCAATTATTTCGATGAAATATAAAATATCAAGTTGAAAAAAATTGCTTCGTACGTGCTAATAATGTTGATTTTTATTTATGTACATATGACCGGTAATTTTTAAAATAACAATTATACCTAAGCAAAGGAAAAAAATATTTCCGGGTTAACAAAAGTGAAAAAAATTATTCTTCTAGTTCAGAACCCAAAACTTTTTCAATCACTAAAAATACGGTTTTCGAAAAATCCTTTCTCCAATGCACCTATATATGTTTAGAAGTTTGAACTTCACGCGGTGAACATGATATTATTCCTATCGTGTAAACAACTTATGCGATTCAACGTATCATTAGTTTTTTATCGATACTAAATTATAAACATTAATTCGGCTCATCATGTGTCGTTCGCGTTCGAGTTACGTGTACAGCATCAAAATTTGCGGCTTTGCCTGAGCAATATTTATTCATTATATTATTACCATAAGACTTATTACAAACTCCGTTACAACAGTCACAACATGTGTATACACAAGGTTTTTCGATATTTTCGGTGACCAATAGGTTAATTTAATTTTTTTTCGGTATAATACATTTTTCGAGATATATATATTACATTTGTATTAGTATTTCGATTAACCCAAAATACCGTTAGCCTTGTAGGATATAATAGATAGTTGAATATTAGTAACACAGAAAAAATCGAATAATTAATCGATTGATGTCAAATGAATTGAATACTTAAAATTAATATTATTAAAAAAAATTATATATATTGAAAATTGGTACACAACTTTATACTGGAAAGTATTAACATACTTACCGAAGATCCGGTATTTGTATCTCATTATTACCAGCCATTCGTCATGTATAAAAATACATTAATATGAATGTCTTATGGCTATGAATGTACTACGTTTTGTTTTCCTGCAAAATTCGAAATTTCATTGAAATTCGAACGGTAAAAATTCCCTTTCTATAAACCTATTTTTGTTAAACTACGTCAAAATCAAAAGATCGTTAAATATTAAACAAAAAAGTATGAAAAATCCTTGTCAGACCGTAATAATGTTAAGCACTTATTATTTAATTCATCGTACGAAAATAAACTTATTCAAATCTGTATTTTCGTTTGAATTAATTACATCAATTAAGTATAGCATTTTAGTCTTGCTGACGGAGTGAACGTTGTTTGACTCGGTGGCATTCAAAAGAACATACAAATAATATTTTTTGAATAGTTGCATAATTTTTTTCAATCAAATCCTGTTGTATAACACATAATAATGTACACGGGTGCGTTTCAATATGTATCAGATAAAAAGAAAAGTCATCTCATTGGCGAACAATACATCATGCTGCGTCTTGTTTATTATTAGTAGCAAAACATTTCATGATGTAACGAATGATTTTTTTTTTCGGCGTGATTAAAAATATTTACTCAAAAAATATAGAGTTGTCGAAATCTATTGCATCGTTATATAATGTAATGTTATCAGAACATTGCATGCATCATATTTTTAATGAACACGCCGAGTTCCATCACGTGAACAAATAAAACGAAATATTTTACACGTATTTTGTGTTCCGTACTCGAAAAAATAATTTACTGATCGTCGTACGTTTTTATTGTTTGTGAAAATTAATTGCTAACCGTACGCGATAGAACATGTCCGAAACGCAACGAATCGATATGCGCCGCGGACGCGCGAAAACGAATGGAAAACTTTGGAAAATAATACTATAAATATATTAATAAATTATATACAATTAAAAAGCTTAAAATAATATGCATTTATGCATTAAATAATCTTTGAATACGCGTTTGATATGCTTTTATTTTTAAATAATATGCAAAAATATGCTCTTACACAAAATAAATGCATTTAAACGCATTTTATTCATTTTTTCCCCATAAATATTAATGCTGCTCAATTAAACAAACTTAGTATCTCCATAACAGATATCACCTAATAACATTAATTAAAGCAAATACTTACATATATATTCAACAAGTATAGCAAATTCTTTAGTTATGAATAATAATAAAAAAATAAGAATACTTCAAATCCTTTATATCGTTTCTTTGGTAAATATTTACGAAACCTAAAAAATATTGAAATGTAATAAAAAAAAACTGTTAAAAAATAAAAATAAAAATTTAGTCATTGATAAAAACGTTTAGATTAATAATTATACAATTTACGATCTTTACTTTTTATAAAAATAATTATATTTGTGTTATCACTTATTATATGTTTATAAATACTAAATGATCTTTCCACATTTACTGATGTCAGTGGTACGTTTCATATTGGTCATAGAGCAAACAGTGAAGTTTTCCGAAAGCTATAATTCATTGTTTTTCTGATATAATTAATCGGATTTACAATTTAGAATAAATTTAGATTTTGTAGTAGAAGCTTTGTCATCTTGTATATTTAATAAATCATAATCTAGTTTCTACTGTAATATAAACAATAAAATAATTTATTTAATACAATTTTATGCGAAATATGCTTAAATATTAGAAATCTTTCAAATATGCAGTCATCCCAAAAATTTGCATTTATATGCAAAATAAACTTTTTTTTGTGCTTTATTTGTTACACAAATCGTCCACATTTCTTACTCCCATCAAACTGCATACATTCATTAGAAATATGTAAATGCATACAAATCCGGACTCCATTAATAATAATTATGTATGCACGTGAACGACGATATGGTTAACGGGGAAAGACAAAAACCGTCATGATAACCCGGAAAATGAAAATAATGGGTACTATTATTTCATCAAAAGCGAATAAACAAATCCGATAGTGAAATAGTTTTTAATATACTTCTAATTGGGAAACAGACGAATTAATTTTGAGTTTATGGGTTATTTTTATCGTCCCGCTATGCCTCATAGAGTTTGCTAATCCGAGTGGGGGCGGGGTGAGCAATAAAGTATCATTAATAACGAAAGTAATACAAAAAAAAAAAAAAAAAAATAAAAATAAAACTCATAGAAAAAAACGTTGGATAGAAATTTATTGTGTTTTTTTTTCTTTATCTTTCTTTCGGTCCTCGTCGAATTCCGACGACGGAAAAAAATCGCTGCAGGTGGCTGGAAAATTATGCGCGATTACCTGACGGAAATCAGTCCGCGTGGCTCGCCGAGATCAGACAAACCGTTTTAATAAAACGGCTTCGAACGGGTGCCGGATCGCTGTGTTGCGCTGATTATCGTATTCCGCGCGTACGCTGTGCCGCAGGATTACGCGAAGTTTCGTTTTCGACCGAACAATGCGTCCACCGCAGTCACCTGTCACCCGCCGTTTCGGCGCGTACAACGGTTCCCGGGCACTTTCGAAGATTTTCGCTTGATCGCATGCGGTTCACGCGGCGGTATCACGAGCTAACGCATGAGCCAGGATTTTCAAAATGGAGGGGCTAAACACTTTTTCGTGCACCTCGGATAAGATAGGCTTTGGGAGTTCACCCGTAACCATTTATTTATATATTTATGTATACATAAACCATTTTATATATTTTTTTTTTATGAATAAATAGCTCATTTCTGTTGTTAATTATATGTGTATACCTATATTTTTAAAATGGTTTCAGTTTAAAATTGTTACCAATAATGTAATTATTTAAAATTTGTCACTATTGTGAAAAACATTACTTACTTTTGAGGGATTCAAAACACATTCTGTAATTTGAATCTTTATCTAGATTTAAAAGACAACTAACTAAATTCTTGAACCTCCATTAGTCCCTCCCTCGGTGAGTGATAAGACCCGCCCCTGGTTCACCGTAACCACCGAAAAAGGTCAGCAGTGATCACGGTAAAAGGAATACGCTTATGCGTAGAGGTCGGATTTTTATGATTTTACATAACTGTTTCTAGTCTATGCAGTTAAATGGAGGGAGATATGTTTACGATTCACAAAACACAGAACTCGCAGGAAAATATTTTAAGACCTATTTTTTTTTTTTTTAAATGTTATTATAAATCAATTATAACATTTAGTAATTGATAAATTTAAACCAAGTAATTAAAATAATTTCTTTTTTACAGAATATCGAAAGAATATTTGTATTTTTAAAGACATATAGCATCATAAATTTGATATTTTTAAAGAATATTTAGAGAATATATTGCCTTTTTTATACGACATAAAAAAATCATATTTTAAGGATTTCAAGAGAACATTAATTCGACCTCTACTCATGTGTTTACCAACGAAAAGTACCCGTTGTGAGATTTTTGAAAATGTACAAGGGGGCCGTAAAATAAAAAAAAAAGGCAGTTGGGAACCTCTGCCAAAGACCGAAGATGTGATTTACAGCCGACAACTGCCCCCCCCCCCGGGACCGTATTGAAAACGACTCGTTTACGCGTGCCGAAAAGGTTTTTTTTCTCGTTTGGATATCGATAACGAATCACCGCGCATTGGTTACGCCGGACACTGTTTTGCATATCATTGCGAAACGTACGCTTATATTATTATTATCGTTATTATAATATATTATTACTATCGTTATTATGATTATGATTATTATTGTTATTACTATGATCATTGTTAATATTATTATACCAGGCGGTATTTCGTAAAAGTCCAATTTAATCCTTATTATTGTCCTTACGCGCGCTTACGCTAACCGAACCAGGTTTGTTTGCGCACGGACATGATATGTACTAATATCAATAATAGTAATGCGTGTGTCGTGCATACACGCGCCGAATTCGTAATATAATTTTGACCGCATTGCGTGGTACGCGAAAATTGTGTACGTTTTACACCGGGCTAATGCGAATGAACAATAATTGTTTGTGTACATAATGTTATTATGCATTATTATATACGTATACGCTCAGCGGTGCAATAAAGAACTTGTCGTCTCAGCCGTTGTCACACTGAAGAAACTTTGACTAAACGTATTTTATGTTCAACATCAATTGACGGAAGTGCTGTGGTTTACATTTTTCACAGTTTTCTCGAGAAAAACGGAATAAGTCATCTACCGTTGCACGATTAATAGGAATGACTAAACTAATATATTTGAATCTGGATACCAACGAGAAAAACGTTGATCAAAAGTAACGAGTCGCGTGCGAATGGGATGAAGTCCAAACGAATACGGCCCGGAATGAATGAGTGATTCGAGTTCACAACTAATCGATCGTTTTAATTTTCGAGGAAACCCGTGTTCAAATGACCAATCCGTGTAACAAATATTGATAACAAATTCAGTGGCGTAATTGGGATCCTGTAGACCAGTGGTGGCCAAACTTTTTTTTCCTCGGGCCATAAAAAACAACTTTTTTTTTATCGCGGGCCATAGAAAAATGCATTCTAAATTTTTTTTTACCTAAATGCAAAATATTACAGTTATACAAATAAGTGCTGTAATATAGAAGACTTTCGTGGGCCAGATATTAAATGATGGTGGGCCGTAGTTTGGCCACCACTGCTGTAGACCCCGCGTTTCGGGGAGTCCCACGGTAATTTGGGGCCTTTGGTTAGAGTAAATTTAATTTCCGTGAAAAAAATTGAATAATTGTTTTTTTCAAATTAAATTAATGTTAATCTATGTTTATAATAATATATTATTATTATTAAATATGTTCGTAATCGATGGTAATCCATAATACGTATAATCTTATTATGCGGAAATACCTACAGTAAGTAATAACAATATTAACGATAACGCGTTTTATTACTCTATGTAACTAACCTGCTGTGGGGAATCTTTAGCTCGATTCACACTAGCGGTCTCGGTTCGGTCCGATCACGGTTCGGTCACGGTCCGGTCAATATCGGTAACACTTAATCTAATGGAAGTGTACACACTGCTGGTCGCGGTCAGGTCAAGGAATGGTCCGGTCAGGTCTCGACCGGTTGACGTGCGATCCAGACCGCCGCGGTCACGAGTTTTTTGATCGAGACTGCCTAGTGTGAATTAGTCAGCGCGCAAGTTATGGTCATAACATAATTTTTTGATAAGTTTTTACCATTTTCTTTACAATTAACGACGAAAATATTTAAAAAATTTGGTGTCATCGTTTACTAACTGGCGATAGAGTGTTAAAAATTCTCCTTCCTCTTGGCGATTCCGGACCATTGGGTGAACCCAAAATCGTCTATTTGGTTTCCTTTCTCTAATTTCTTCCTTATCATCAAGAATTAGTGCAATTTTTATCAAAGTAAGTTTTGAAAATGCCATTATTATAGGACTTACAACAACATCAACACCCGGTGGTAACGAGCCAACTATCGAACCGAGACCACTAGTATGAATCGAGTTTTAAGGACACTAAAATGTCCTGATGAGATTCAAAATTATATTATAATAAATCATTTTCTCGAAATAAAAAATATAATGTAAATTTTTCCGACTGTCTAGTATATTCATGAATACTCGATCTTCTATGTTAAACCACCGAACAAAATAATCTAAACGAATTAAATAAAAGATGATAATTTTTCTTGCACGGTGCCAGCATAATATACTGATCGATAAACACCCGTCTCTGCCATTACGACATAAAGACCAAAATTAAATAAGATTTTATTATTATTAGTTTTGAATCGTCCTCTATAAGAATTTTTTTTTATGCCATAAAAAACCGGCCAGTGAGTAATACATATTATACATAATCAATAGTAATATAAAATAAATATTGTTATTTTTTATCATATCATAACAAAATTTTAATTAAAATAAGTGATTTACCTATATCAGATTAATGTTTTTAAACTAATATACCTATCTAAACAAAATTTAGGGGTCCATTTTTTTTCGTGGTGGGATCCACATTTTTTTGTTACGCCACTGAACAAATTTTAACTTTTGAATACTGTAGACACTTGTCTCAGAATAGTGTCATTGTAATCATTTATTTTTATCCTGCAGTTATTTCTAGTTTAAGGGTATTTAAGCTTATGTGTTTTTAAGTACAAAAACACGTGTTACTGGAAAAATTCTCATGCTCTGCTAAAAAAAGACGGTTGAAAATTAATTAATATTTGTTAATTTTCAAACGTATTTTTCTACCATTATTTAAAGTGAAATAAAATTTTGGGCTTTGATCCGATTTGTAGTATGTTCTCTTTTTTTAAATAAAAAAAAAAAAAAAAAAATAACGGAATCCGACTATTCTGCAGGGCGTGAGAGTTTTTCATGTAAAAGCATTTCGGGTCATCCAAATAGTGATCGAATTAATATACTGACCTGTGCATGCGTATGCGTAAATATTTGTATCTGCCACCGCACACAACCGGTATATTGCATGTAAAAATAAATATATTTAATTAATTAGAGCTTATAACGACGCGTCGTTCCAAGTACCTGTTTATACTGTATCAGTTACAAATTATAATAGCCGTTCTACCACTGCATAAATGTATATCAATAATACTTGAATAAAACATAAGCTGAGACGTTATGATAATAATGTTTGTCAAATTACAGTAGTAATAATAAAATAATAATTCTTTAAAAAATCGTCGTTTATTTTAAAAATTTTGGATCAGTAATAAATGACAATTTTTAACTTCGACCAATTGTTTTTCCATTTTATTCTTTCAAAGGTCGTCATCACTCATTATTATCTCTACAAACATATCTAAAAACAACAAAACCTATACAATGTATAATATACATATTGAACTAAAATATGTTATACATGTAGCCTGCACGATACTGTCTATATCCGCAAATTGTTTTTAATATTTATGTAAAAAATAAGAATATTTGATTACAATATATTGTTCTTCATCAATTCATTACCTTTTGAAGTCCAAATTATAAAATAATAGGATAGTTTATTGACCCTGAACCTGGTAATAAAAATTATGGGTTTTGTTCAACTGCACTGATCACCATTATTACAGATATTTAAAAGTTAAATTTTTTTAGCAAAAAATCCTTGTTAAGGTGTTACATCTTTACCGTTGTATGGGCTTTGTATTGCAACGACTTAATTTTTTTCCCACTAATCCATCAGGAGAACCAGCTAAAAAATTGTACTGTTCGTGCACACACAAACCGGCTGGTAAAACTGTAGCATTGAGCAATGATTCAAATTCTTCCTTAGCCATTGGTTCATATTGTATTCCGTATCTATTGGCAAACAAAATGAATTAAAACACCAATTAATCATATTCTATACAGTATTATCTGACGTAGTATTTACCGTGCCAATAAAAGTACAAAAAAAAAAAATAAAAAAAATATTAAATCTGTTTTTAACTCTTATCACCTGAAACGTCCGACGCTTCTCTTCATTTTGTATACGATCTATTTTATAATGGCAATATTATATTTAATATAATATTTCATATTTGGAGTCACCGGCGCATAAAACAAAATCGCAGTTCACTTTGTTATTTTTATGTGTAGGTACTCTATGATAGCGAATGCTTTAAAATCCAAGTCGTGTATATATTATACATACATAAAAATTAATCTGTATTGTGTTAATATCTTACTCCATTGCTGGAGTTTTCAATGTAAAATTGTCCGCCTACAATATATACTTGACAGTTATGCTTGATAATTTAGCTTGATAATGAAGAGAAAAAAAATGACAACGTATTGCGTGCGGTACAACATTAAAGACGAGCGAACAACGTACCGATGACGTAGATCAATGGTCGAGTGCCAACGCGCATCCGGCTCACACGTCTTTTTTTATAGGGACCGCATTAAATTCTAAAACTAAGAAATTTCGTTAAATATCATGTCAATTGTATACGTTGTCTGGCCCGTGAACCCTTTTTAATTTGTGCCCAAGGGCGCAAAATAGTTGCCGACCATCGATGTAGATAGTTGTTCGCGTCGTTCGTATTTAAATATAATGTGTACGGTATTAATACGTGTGTGTCGCAAGGAGTCGTCCGGGTTTCTCTCGCTGCCACTTGCCTACTTTTCGGTTGGCTTTGAGAATCGATCGAACGTGCGTGTGAAGCGTTTTGAACGCTGAGGTTCGTTTCCGGCATCACAGACGTTCCGGTTGTAACGCGCGATAACGAACGGCAGGTACACGGCGATGATATCGGAACGAGATTTTGACCGTTTTCGTTGAAATAATGTTGAAAATCAACTGTGCACGAACGTTTTTTTCTTTTTTTTTGTTTTTTTTTTTTTTTTTTTTTTTTTTTTTTTTAATTGCGAAGCGCGTCTACAGATCTGCCGCCTCCGACCCAGATAGATTATAATAATGCAGGTAACGCACACGGTATAATTTCTAGGTTGCCGCGCTGCACGGGAGACGGTCATCAAGCCGTAACCAGGTGACCGGGTGGATACCCAGCGTTGCGGATATGTTCGT
This sequence comes from Sipha flava, assembly GCF_003268045.1. Classification (NCBI taxonomy): domain Eukaryota; kingdom Metazoa; phylum Arthropoda; class Insecta; order Hemiptera; family Aphididae; genus Sipha; species Sipha flava. Next base: position 114,848 of record NW_020273045.1, read on the forward strand.
AATACGCACACGTGTGTTTAGTGTAATCGATTCACCACATCTAATGGCGAGTCTAGACGGGAAACCGGTCAGACCGTGTATGTAATACATTTTAATGGATCAAAACAATGCTGGTGCGTGTGTCTATGACGGAAAAGAAAATTCGGAACAAAGACATTTGTAGCGGGTCCGCGAGACCATTGTGTCGTTGTTGATTTGCGTCCGCTGAAAATGGACCGGGTCGTTTATTCGATTACGTCCCTCCCACTCTCTGTGTTTACGCGTACTTACGAGTATGTCGAAAGTCGATTAAAAAATAATAATAAATCCACGGATATCATAGAATAATACACGCGGTCATTTTTAGTGTCGTTATGATCGCGCACGTTGACCGTAATCGAAACGTAGTCGAAAGTAAAATTCGGTTCCGACTCGTGCACGATGGATGCATCATGTATGTGAGTGCACAAAGTAATTTAAACTGATGTTTTCAATAATGATACAAGGTCTTTCAGCTGGAAAGAGAACGCGCAGATTTAAATGACACTTATTGCTACGATACAATAAGCCGAATGGTTTTTTTAATAGTAACTCCGGTCGGCATGCGGTTATATCGAATTTGGATTGTGCCTGTAGGTTTTAATTTTTAAAGCAGCTGCGGGATTTCATAAGTCTTTTTTTCATATCTAAAATTGACTGTGACGCCGGTCGTAAGAACTCCATTTTATATTAGTCAAATTAACCTAAATTCTATATCGTAGATACTAAAATGTGGTTTTCGTAAAATATTCGTAAAAAATGTTGTTTTTCTGGGCCTATTTTCTGTAATATTTCGTATAACACACTATATTTTAATCTAATCATAAACTTGTGGTCACGAAATACAATTAATCTCTATAATTTCAGTTATTTTACTATTTTTTTTCTACCATTTATGGTCGAATACAATTTTTTTTTCAAACAAATATCACCAGGCTTAATCTTAATTACGGAGAAATCGATGTATTATAACAAAATAAATTGAAATATCACCCACCATCAACTAGTTCGTGTACTTTATTATTATTAAAAAGATTATCCTATCAACGAATTTGTTAAAATAACGTTTCTTTTGATTAAATTCTTTATTGTAATTGTATGTTCATCGTTCTCAGCCATTAGTCATTACACATTTTATAGTTCCGTATTACGCACGATTGATTTGATATAACGTGCGAAAATAGGTCTCGTTGTGTTCACGCGACAATAGTCCACGGAATAGTTAGAAAACGTGCAAAATCGATACGATCATTGTATTTGTATTGCAAACCCTACGTCTCACCCTTGCGGTGTGATCAATATCACGAAGACGAATAAAAAATAAACGTAACCAAGAGTCAGGATCGTTTTTTTTTTTTTTTTTTTTTTTCATTTTTAAACGGAAGGAGGAAGAAATTGAACAATCAAATTTGATCATTAAAATAGAGCTACTGCAAACACGCTGTTTATTTTGTGCGATGTACGATCGAGGTAAAAGAAGGTTACGTTAAACGAATCGCTTTATATTTTTCGTTAATTTGTGATTCGACCTCTTTGTGCCCGCAGCGAAAACATCCGATTAAACTTCAAAGACGGTCGCCGGAACCAGTTCACGACGTGTTTATGCTATATTATCGTACGCGTCGGCAACGGGGAACGCAGTTACACAGCAGTCGTCTTGGTCGTGCGCGTTGTGTGTTTTTAATACATTTTCAAGTACGAAAAAATGAGCCGTCGAAACGTTTTCCGTTTCATCGGGAATCACGTACGACGAGATAATAATTCAATAATGATTGACGGACCATCCGGAGGATGGTGCGCGCGTCGGTAACATCATCGCAAGTTTCGCGGGCACGGAACAGCCGGCACGCATGCCGTACACCGGTAACAGCGTGCTCGGAGGCCTGCGCGGAAGACGTGCGCGCCGCAGCCGTTCGGTCGACGGAAAGCGAACGGGAAAATGAAATAACCGACGAAAGAACAAACAACAACACCCGGACGAACCGTCCGGAACGAAAGCGATACGTCGGGCCGAGACGTCGTTTTTGTTTTCGTGTTCCCCCCGCCCCGCTCAAACGTTTACTTACGCCTAGGCAAACTCAAGTCATGCCGCCCCGCACGCGTGAGCGCTACGTCGAACATTGTTTTTACACGAACAACACCGAAATGGACTTGATCCCGAGTCCGTTGTATTTATTTACGTGAAGTTAAGTTAGCTATTTATTAGATTAGCACGTATTCAGACACAAGTGAACCACTACTAATTTTTAACAAAACAAAACAGTTTTTCGAGTGTTATTTTTTACTACACATTATTTGATACGAGTAGGTACTAGGTAACGTGATACTTTTTTTTTTTTTGAAAATCATCCGTAGTATGAAAATGTTAAATGCCGCCCTAGGCGTGGGCTTATGTCGCCCGCCTACCCCTTGAGCCGGGCCCGCGCACACACCGATCGAAAAGAAGTCTGCGCAAGAGCACACGGGACGATTGTTTCCGTTCTTTGTTTCCATAAATAATTTTACAAAAAAAAAAAACCGCACCAGGACGGACGATCAGAAAGTTTACGCGATACGACGACGGGCGAATACGTGCGAATTCCGTTGAAAACGAAACCGATGACATTTTTCCACTAACGCAATATCGTGTAACCTAACGGGGCCACAGAAATTGCCGTTCGCTAATGTGAATTTTGTTTGGTCGCCCAGTCGATTGTCAATGGTGCGGGTGTACTCGGGGTCATAGACGAAACTACGGGTTAGGTCGTGGTCTGATCTAATACTAACTAAAAATATGTGTATATTATATGTTTTAATAATTATTTAGGCATTACAAATAATATATTTATGCACGTAAACGTATACATCTGTACGTTTCATATATTACTATAATATAATATAGCAGGGGTGGCCAAATCACGGCTCGCGAGCCGCATGCGGCTCTCGTCACAGTCGTATGCGGCTCGCGGTCTTATTTACAAAAACCAAAATATTTAAATTTTTTTTGTATACATTTATAAAAAAATGTTTTTATTGTATTTATTTAAGGCTTTAGTATTATAGTGGATAGAATATAGATTAAATCAAACAAAAAAAAATTAATTAATATGAATAATAAATTAAAAAATTAAACATTAAGCTAATTTTGTTTGCGTGGTATTTTTTTCGTGTCTACTTTTTTAGTAAGCTTCTTAAGATCTGGTTGAATTGATGTAAGAGCAGTTCTTAGTAATTCTGTAAGATGATCATCAGTCAAATTTGAACGATATTTTGATTTAATTATTTTCATTGTTGAATAAAGTGATTCACATGAATACGTCGTTCCAAAAATTGATATCAATTTTACCGCACAGTTTTTAATATTTGGGTATTTTAATATAGAAATATGCTTCCAAAATTCCAATATAGAGGGACAATTGTTTATAAACTGCTTAAGACCTTCATCTTCTAATAACTCCAAGAGTTCTATTTCGAGATCCGCTTTATTTGTGATGATTGGATGTGATAATGGACATCCCTTTTCAATGACATTAACCAAAAATGGATTTTCTAAAAATCCGAATGAGGGTTTTAATGCCTTTAGGTCTCGAAATCGTTCTTCGAAGTCAGTAAATAGAAATTCAAGTTTAAGTACATAGTCGTCACAATTAATTTTTATTTCTGATTCTATCAGGGACGCTTCTATTTTTTCTAAACATGAAAAGTGAGTAAAATTGTTTGATTGTAAATCTCGTATGAAAAGTTTTAGTTTATTTTGAAAACTAAATACTTTTTGCCCTAGGTCATTAACTAATTTATTTTGACCTTGAAGAGATACATTTAATGTTGATAAATGTTGCATGATGTCGGTGAAAAATGCCAAATCTCTTAACCAATTTGAATTTGAAAGTTGAGGAAAACTTTTATTTTTTTCTATTAAAAATACTTTGATTGGTTCTATTAATTGAAAAAATTTAGTTAAAATGTTATTGACCGACAACCATCTAACTAGACAATACCATGGGACATCATTAGGAATATCATCTTCTATGTCTTCCAGGAAGTTTTTAAACTGCCGATGTCTTTTTGCACTTGAACGTATGTAATTTACAATTTTTAAAACAACATCCATCACATGATCATATTTAAAATATTTAGCAGTTAGGTGTTCTCTATGTAGAATACAATGAATAGGTATAAAATCTGGGAAATTAGTATCATTTTTTAAAAGTCCTATTAATCCATTTTTACAACCCACCATACTAGGAGCTCCATCAGTTGAAATGCTTATAATTTTGTTTAGTGGAATTTCAGCTTTTTGTAGAGTTTCATCGAGAGCAATCTTAATGTCAATACCCCGAGTAGTTTCTTTCAATGAAATTAGATCTAACAACTCTTCTTTCACATCTACATCACTCGTAACATAACGAACAAATATGGCTAACTGAGGTTTATCTTGGATATCGGTAGATTCATCTAAAGCTAGACTAAGAGATAAACAATTAGCAATGTTGTTTTTTAAATTGGTGAAAATATCAAAGCTAATTGTTGAAATACGCCTTTCTATTGTATGTCGTGATACTGGTACATTTTCAACCATTTTTTAAAAGTTTTTGATTTTCAGGATTTAAAACAGAAATTACATCTAAAATATTTTTTTTTATATACTCGCCGTCCGTATACGGACGTTTTGCTTGAGCAATATTAAAGGCAATTACAAAACTTGCTTCTACACAGTCGTCTGCCTCGTTCGTAAACATTGTCATAACATTAGTTTGTTTAGCAAATTTTAATTTCATCGAACATAGCTTATTTTTCCTCGAATCAGAACCAATAGGAAATTCTCGACTAAATGTGCTGTGATTGGTTTCGTAATGCCGTTTTAAATTACTAACCTTAAATTGTGATAATGTAACTTGACATATGACACAAAATGGTTTATCGTTTTTCTGTATGAAAAAGTATAGTTCTTCCCATTCTAATTTAAATTCCCGTTTTTCTTCTTCATATTTACGTTTAACCGCTTTATTAGAAATTGACATCGTAACTAACTTTCGCAATAAGTATCGGTAAAATATTACAAATATAATTATTAAATATTACAAATATTTTACAAAACAAATTGAGGTGTTTACAATAGGACTATTCAACACAGACTACAGACTATATTAAAAAACGATATAATTTCATATTTCGTAATTTGATATGTTTATAGGCTGTTTGCTATCTTTATTACTTTTGTGGTATAAAAGTACACATTAGATAATTTGGCTCTTGATATAATTTTATTAATACATGTGGCTCGCGTACATAGTCATGTTGGCCACCCCTGTAATATAGTATATTACATATAGTACGATTGGTACAAATAAGGATTATAACATAACATAATAAGTCTATTGTATGTATTCGAATAATCGGGTTTATTAGTTATTGTTTAATTTAGACGTTTGACGTTTATTTTTATAATTATATTATAGGAAATAATAGTTAATTTTACGTAACAATACTTTTTATATTTTTCATTTGACCTGACCTAATAATAGTGTCTAGTTTCACCCATGCTCGGGGTCGTAGGCATATATATAAAAAAAATCATAATCATCTACGAACAGCGTTAACGATACGGAATCAAATGTTTCATTCAAGTTGATACGACCTTTGAAATCATTTTAATTGTATTCGTGAGTTAACCATCATCTGCCACTGTACCTATATTTTCCGAGTTTAAATTTCAACACAAACGTGGCATACTGTCGAATTCTGAACACTGATAAAAGCACAACAATTTATGGTGGCGGTGTTATTTCGAGGGATACAATTTATCAAGTTCTAACGTGTTAAATGTTTGGACGAGAAATAAAAGGATTGTTCTTCGTTTATATTATACTTTTTTATTGCTGATCATTTGATAACAATATGGTTTTAGAAGATGTAAGAGTTAGTGATAACATTTATTAACTTACGTTAACAATATAACTAGCTATGATAATTGGCATGTTATAATAAGAATCACGATCTGAATAGTTAGTTTAGTAGAAATAATTTTTGAAACTTTTTTCAATTAAAAATTCTTTCTACCGAACTGACTATACGGGCGGTGATTCATATTATAACATGCTAGTTTTCATAGCTGGTTATATTGTTAACCAAGTTTCATGTATTCGATTTTGACTCGGAGCTTATAATTCGAGCAATCAGTATTCTTCTTCGGAATTGTAATAATGCATTTTCCTATTAAAAACTGATGCAACAATATCCTGTAATTTGTCGTTTTTCTTTTGTTCAGCTTTTAGTCGATTTTCTAACGATGTTTTATGTATATCCACTGTATCGTAACTGCTTATAATGTTCATTAAGTCTCTCTTTTCCTTTTTTAGTAGTATGATCTGATTTTCAACGATCTTCATACTTCTCTTATTTTCCAATAACTCGTTTTCGAGTAAATTCAATTTTTTTTGGTATGATAACAGTGAATTTTTCGCCGGTTTATCATTTAATTTATTGTTCAATACGACGCCAAATTTTTCTAAGTGTTCTTTGCAAATTTTGATTAGTTCTGGTCCAATAAGCTGGGATTCTTCTCCTTTTTTTAATGTTAAAGCGACATGAACCATTACATCTTTGAGATTTTTAAATTGTTTTGTATCAAAAATCTGTGCTAAGGATTGGTAATACATTCGGTTAGTTTCGACTGCAAGCATAACGTTTTGCCAAAAACGTTTGCCTATATCGGTTACGGTTTTATCCAACTCTGGTGTACCGGTTTTGAAATCAAATTCTATAGAATTTAAGAATTTTGGATCTATTTGAGGACTTTGATTTTTTAATATGTCCGTATTAGCTTCATATTTTTCAAATACATGATTTTTAACCTAAATAAACATCCATAAAGAAGTTTATGAATTATATTAAAAATAATTGAAACATTTACTTTAAAATAAGATATAACTAAGTAAACTATACTGTTTTACTGTGTACTGCAGTTAGGTTAGTATTTATTCAAACAATAATGCGTTTTGTTGTATTTAAGTGAATTTAATGGCCTAACATAATTATAAAATCCTATATCTTTTTATTGGCTTATTACATTTTAAATAAATATTAACTAGATATTTTGGCGTAGGGAAAGTGGCGCTTTCATTGCCCAGTGTACTAAATAAGTACCCTGCAGTAGCTCTACCCTGACCTTAATTGGTTTAGGGTAGGCTGGCCCTCCAGATTGGGGGTTGATCGGTGGGCCAACAACCCACCATCGTAATAAAAATCAGCTCTACGTTTTGGGACATGGAATATACGGACTTTATAGTAACCAGAAGCAGCTTTAACATTAGTTAAGGAATTTAATAAATATAAATTAGAGATTCTAGCATTGTAAGAAATAAGATGGAGCGGACAAAGTTCTACAGAAATAGGCAATACAATAATATTTTTCAGCCAGTGTGATAATCGTAGACAAGGAGGTACCGACTTCTTCGTTAAAAAAAAAATGTAATATCCGTAGTTAAAGATTTAAAAGAAGTGAACTTTAGACTGACTATACAAAAATTCTTCAAAAAAGCATTTGTCAGTGCTCTTGCACCATCTGAGGAGAAAAGTAATGAGGAAAAGGAGAAATTTTATTCACTATTGGAATCCACTTTAGAGTGAATCTTAAGACATTATTATATCTTAATCTTATTAGGTGATTTTAATGCTAAAATTGGTAAAGAAGAATGCTTCAAAACAACTACCGGATCGAATAGTTTACATCAGATATTGAATAACAACGGATGCAGACTAATCGAATTAGCTACAGGAAAAGGTTTAAAAATAAAAAGCACATCATTTACACATAAGGAAATACATAAAGGTACCCGAAGGTCCCGGTTGGTAGATACATTAATCCAATTGATTATGTATTCGTGAATGCGAGATTCAGCATTAGTATGCTAGATGTAAGGACCTTCCGCGGTACGGAATGTGTATCTGATCACTTCCTAGTTATAGGAAGTCTTAAAGTGAAACTAAAAAAAATAGAGAAGAGAAGTGAAGAACAAACAGAGCTCTTTGACATACAAAAACTAGAGGGTCTAAAAACGTGTGAAAATTTTCGTAAGAATATAATAAATGAGACATAAACAAATCTGGAGGAGAATTAAAAATTATATGTCGACATAACCTACATATATGCCTATGTACAAAATATTAAAAAGTAGGATTTGCAATAATTAACTAAATTGTACATTTATATCCACTTTTTTGGTTTGCTATTAAAACCAAGTTAACATACTTTAACAAACGTATTGGATGTTTACTACCTTTGATATATATATAATGTTCACGAAAATATTATATAATTAATAAATATTAATATGTTCTTACGAAATTGTTAACATCATCCTCCTGATCCATATCACCTTTCATATTTACACAACTATCAAATGATTTTGCCAAGTTTTGACAAGCCATGTTGAACGATTTTTTTTTATTTTCATAGTTGTTTGCATGTGCATTGAGTCGTTTTTCTTGAATTAACTTATTATTATAGTCGATTAAAGTTCTTACTTTGGAACTCTTTTCAGTGGGCTTATCGATTTCTCGGTTATCAACAACAGCAGCGTTGAAAGTTTTGTCAGACATCATTGAATGATCTGATACAGGTAATATGGATGGCACACCAATACAGGGTACCGACTTTGTATATCCGATTATGGATTGATTTTGTGGTATGTCTGTGTTTTCGTTAACCATGTTGTCGCTATAAAATCCTAAATATAAATTTTGAAAAAATTTTTGCATTAAAATTGCAACAATAAAACTAGATCTTAGTAAAAATAAAATATCATTATTAATTTACTGTCGGTTAGTATTTATTTTATATACGATTATCTCTTGGCAATACACGTTATCAAAACAAGCCAGCTATTTTCATAATATTTTTGTGATATTTTGAATACTTATCATAAAATATATTATGCTCTCGTAATGTATAAGTAAAATTAATCGCAATTGGAATTAAAATTCAGATACATTAAAAATATCGCAACGAATATTTTTCTTCAATAATAATGCGTATTATTAATAATCTTTTAATAAGAAAAAGTATAAGAATATAGAAGAATAAATATTATTTAAGACTCCCAAGAATATAATAAATGTAAATCAGAAGATAATAATCAAAATGAAAAACGGAGCGGAATTCACTCCGATGTCCTACAATAGCGATTACACTTAAGTGAACAAAGCTGCATACAAATATATATCTATATTATAACTATCGGTATTTCAAGCACCATATGCTCACATAGACATCTACTAAATAAAACGATATGCGATGTGTAATAAATTACATAATGCGGTTCAGAAGGCGAGAAGCACTGATTTCGATTCTTCAAAATTAAGTTGCGAGTTAAATTAAAAGTGTTGCATTCCATCAGATTTTTACATGCGAGTGTATACGAGAGTCTTAAAGATCGAAACTATACCATTACGACACTGCGAGTTTTTGGAAAACATCTATGAGACACTTAAAATGTTCAAAATTCACGTAAAATAACAAAGCGATAGGTTTTTTCGATACGTGCATATTCGTATACGAGTAGCATGACCGACGAAAATTCGTTTTTATCCCGTTTCTTTCGAACCCCATATTTTTATTATTTTATCAAGGCCGTATTCAGTACATGGCAAGAGGACATGGGCCAGGGACACAAATTTCAACACTACTCATGTAATATTTTTCACGAAATATGAAGATGTGAGTTAAAACAATTTAATTTGATAATTTTATTGATGCATTTGTACTTGCTTTAAAAGCAAGAAAAGTACCATAGTAATATTGTATTAAAATAAATTTAAAATCATTTAACACAATTGTATAAAAAAAACATATGAAGAAAATTACATGTTTTTACAATGTATTGATCGTTTATATTTTAAAGTAATACAAATGGTTATTAAAGTTTATTAGTAATTATAACATTATATACTATGTTTTTATATATGCTTTATATATCTAAGATAATTTTTTGTAAAAAAATGCAAATTTCCCTTGCGGGAGAGGGGGCGCAAATATAGTGATTCGCCAGGGATGCCACTAGATTTCAATACGGGCCTGATTATTATTATTGATTTCCGCCGGAACGAACGTAGCACAACCGTCGATGTCTTAGGAAATTCTGTTAATATATTTATATAAATACGCGTGCGTCGGTGCACACGGCTCGAAATACTTAGGACGCGATTGTTCGTAAAGTGGTTTTACCTGAAAATATTTTACTCACGTTCATACGTTCTTAATTTAATCTAGAGTCTTAGAGTAATGTGCGTACGGGTGTTGTGTGGTTTATAAAAATGAAATAAAAAGTATATTTTCCACTGCGCTTGGAATTTTATAATTTCTGACCGATAATAATCATTAAACCGTTTTAATTGACCGCGGCTTTGTTTTCAGAGTACCATCGATAATTAGCAATTAGTAATCATTTGGAAACGGGCAAACCTGTGCGTTATTATTCGTAAAATTACGTTTTAATAACAACGGAGAACTTAGCCAAAGGACATACTTTGCCATTAATTCTATCCGTTTCTTCGCTATACGGTATTTAATGGTAATATAAATGCACGGATAGTATCGAAACAGCAGCTTAGCTTACCGTAATCTGCACTCAGCACATTGGTATTGGATCTCTATATATTAGTTTTGTAAGTCCAAGATTAGCGACTTCAATGTTTTTAAATCGTACTTGTTTTTTATTCATAAATATTAACGTCTTAAGAGTCAGTGTTATCTATACAACAGCCATTAAATATAATTATTTGTATATCGTTTTAAATACGAAAAAGATGTATTATTATTTTTCTAGCGTATACGTTGTGCGAGTCGTTTTTATTCAAGCACCATATGACGTGTACATATATAAAAAATATTTTTAATTTTATTTTTCAGTGTTTTATTTTTACGTCCGAACGTTTTGTCATACCTAACAACAACAATAAATAAAACGTGAAAATATATTTTGTTTGAACAATTTGAAAAAAATTATAATCAAAAATACATCATAATTTATTCAAACGGATGGTCTGAAGAGACCATTCTGTTGATATTTTTTTTTTTTTTTGTTTTTAAATTGCTTTATTGTATTAAAAAAATGTTGTGATTTGTATTCATTAAGATTAACGCTTGTATTTATGTTTTCCGAAGAGAATAATTTCATTGTTTTTCAACGAAGTGAATACCGGATTAACTAACTGTCAAAATGTATATAATTTATACAATGTATTTGAACTTTGTGCACGCGTATATAGTACTTATACTTCGAATTTCTTATATATGAGTATATGAGTATATTTATATATTTACTATACTACTTATACTTATAAGCCGACTTTACTGGGTTAGGTATATGTATATACTTTAAATGTCATTGGATATATAAATAGAATCGATTTTTTTTTTTTACTGAGAAAACTTCCTTTAGAATTACATCTCAAGATATATACGAAAAAAAACGCGTTGCAGGTCACGTGTCATAGTTCGATTGTGCCGGTGTAATTAATCGAACAGATGCGCTTGCGGATTGGAAACAAAACCCCAAGTCTCAGCGAACAATATCGAAGTGCCATAAAATATAATAATAGAACATTATTAATAATGATTAACGGTTAAGATATTACAGGATTACAGGATAGTATATTATATATTATAAATTTCAATAAGCGATGAACCGACGAGCCGTGGCGGTCGCATAAATCGAAGTTTTCGTTCACCTCATAGTTTTGCGGATGAACTATATTGTTATTATGTGTTTGCCCTTTTAGATCCCGTCGGAATCCGCAGCGTAGGCGTTTCTCGCTATACTATTATATCTATTATTACTATTACAACGGGAGGTGGTAATAAATAATAACAATAATTTTTTACACATAACAAGAAAAGTAAATACAACTTTTCAGATCATATTTTCTTTACTAAATGTCATTCAATGTTTTTTTTTTACAGAACCCGTGATAGAATTGATTATTCCTACTTTATCAATGTTAATCCCTTATGACGGACTGGTAGTAAAATATTGGACTTAAATATCACGTTTAACCGCGAGTTAAATTTCCATTCCCATTTGGACACTTTATATTATAAGGCCTTAAAAATGCTTGGTTTTATTCGAAGAATTTGTAATGAGTTTAAATTACAATCTCTCATAAAGACTTTATAATGTTCCTATATAAGGTTTATTTTGGAGTATGGAGCTATTATATGGGTCCCTTTTACTTCTTGTGGAAGTAATCAAATTAAAAGAGTACAACGAAAATAACTAAAATCATGCAGTATTTATTTTATGTATTGATCATCCATCTCATGATAATTGTCCAATTATCTACAAACTTGGTTTAATTTCCTTAGTTGATAGGAGAAAAGCTGCTAATCGAATTTTTTCCGCCAACTAATAGATGGCTATATTGATTATCCTGTTATACTTCCTTTCATTACCAAGGCCGGATCTAAGGGGGGGGGCGAACCGGGGAACTTGCCCCGGAAGTTTTGGTCAGGTGGCGCCAAATTACAAAATAAGTTGTGTATATATATATTAATAGTTTTTATTCATTTTATAATAAAAGTATTATACAAATTACAATTTATATTTTCATTTGACTTTATGGTTATAACAACAATATGAAAAACTCAAAAACCCAATGGATATTATTTGTCTACTAAATATATTTTCTGCGATTCATTGTAGTATATTTTATTGCTAATAGGATATCTACAAACTATAAATTACGATAATCACACAACACATGATGTTAAAACCCGATTAACAATACTGATAAATTAATTTTTCTTCGATATGAAACAATAATCAAATTCAATCATTTCAATCGAAAATCAAATTGCCAAAAATTTAGATTATGACGATATAATTAACGATTTTTCCGGCAGAAAAGCAAGAAAAATCAAAATTTAATGATAATTTGTTTGATTATTGTATAATGATTATTTTCATGTATTAGTTTGTAATAATTTGTATTCAAAGTTTTTTATTTAATATATATTTTTTCTAATCTACCGAATAGACATATTTTTTCTTTTATTCTCTTCGATTTTTTTCATTAGAGTTTAACTGGTACATAACTGTATAATTGTGGGCATAAAAAAGGGATAGGGCGCTAATTTAATACTTTGCTCCGGGTAAAAAATATACTAGATCCGGCACTGTTGATTACATTTAAAGTCCCTTTCACTTCTGCTCGTCACATGTATCCATTTTTTGTACCAAAATGCAACATTAATTATTTTGGGAATCAGTCAATCATTAGAATGATGCGTATCGCAAATAGTGATCCATCATTTTTTTAATATTTGTTGTATACTTCCTACTGTACATTACGAGTTACACAACGTCAAATGATAATAATTAGTGTTTTTACACTAAACGCATAGAAAAAATATCTCAATATCATAAAAATATGTGATTCGTGATGTTTCTGCAAGCATCTATTCAATTAGAAATGCTTGTATGTTCAATGATCTAACATATTGAAAAGTATAATACTGTGTTCTTGTTCGTCTAATTTTTAAGTGTAAATCGATTATTTAGAATCCTTATTAATTCATATTAATAAATTCGGTAGAATTCAGTACCTATCATTTTTTCGCAAATTTTATTGTACATTTCATAACCTAGCTGTTACTTATTCTTTATTTAATTTCAAATTAAGTGTTAATCCTTGATGTTTCAGAAGAAAATATTTCAATATTCGTTTTATTTATAACCTTACTAATATTGAGTACGCTGAATTTTTAGTTGGTATATACTTTAAGGTACCCTATTTTAATTATAGAAATAATGATCCTTTTATTATTATCCATCTTCGTCAAAATCACAGTCATTTTGGGCCTATTAATGGAATGATTATGAACTGTAATAAAATTTAAGATTTAAATTTTGTTTTTTACCATGACATTAGTTATTTAAAATTAATTCTGTTCACTCAAGTCACATTGTTAATGATTTTATTAGTATTTAAGTTTTGTCTTTATTTATAATCTTTCATATTTACTGTACCATTTGCCTCCGGGGCGTTATAATAATAATAATAGTTACTACTATAGTAGCAGTACTATAGCACGTCATCGTCTCGTCTGATCGTCATGCATGCATGTGTACACGAATGAGAGCATATAGAATGTAGGCTATAGGATCCCACGGAGGATAACTGCTGTCGATAGTTCTCGTGCCCCCCGCGTGGATTCCAAACGAACTTTTGCGGTTCTTATACGAAACAGAGTTCATCCCGCGTGAAATATGAGCGTGCGACGACAGTGGCAAAATAAAATCCACATGGGTACCTCAGGTGAAGTGCAACCGACGGTGAATGAAAAAAAAAGAAAGTTTAAGTCATAAATCAGCCGAGATCTCAGCGGGTACAATTACACGTTCGTCGTTCGTCATCCGCGTGTAACGTTTGATCACGTCGGGACGAAGGCCTAGGGCGTACTAAATCCTCTGGAATCGAAAAAATATAAATTCATACCGTCAAATCGAACAGTCGGGGGAACGTTTTAAATCCGTGCTTATTAAAGCACTACAAAGTCATCGAATAGCCGACGAACAATATTTCTAAAAATTTTTTAAAAAGAAATATTCAGCAACCCAGAGGACATGGACCGACGTCGTTTAGCTGATGAACGTTGAGCAATTTGAGTGGGTGGATAAGAACGTCTTGACGACATTTGCGGGAGGGGCAATGAATGTCGACGGGGAACGCTGCGCAAACCCGAGTACGTTACCCTACGGTGTTAGCCCGTAATCGTTTGTCAGTGGAATTCAAAACGATATGTCACACTTGGAATGTCGAGAAACTCGAGTAGAAGATCGATCTAAAATATTCCAAATTTTTCGGTATTTTTTTACGCGCTTACGAGAAAATTATCGGAATCCACGCACGAAGTCGCAACAGAAATCCTGCGGCTTCGTGCAAACGTTACAGGACGATGCATATCTTGTACGGCACGCGCGGTGAACCACGTTAAACGTTTCACAGGTCGTGCAAACTAAATCAACAGCGAAAAACAGAAGCAGAACAATGGTATTGACGCAACAAACGGTACGCGAACGACGTGTTTCCGATTGCGAATCTCGTTTGCACGCATGCTACAGGCAGGTTGTTACACGGGCGTCGACTCAAGTGTTTTGGTACGGTACACGTAACAACGTATAGATCAGACAAAAAAGTTGTACCACTCTTAAGGATAAATGGATGAATAATTTCTTAATACCCTAGTAATACCAAGTTATTGATACGACTTTGAAAACTAAAAATAGCTTATTCGACTATGCATATTTCTTATAATCAAATTATTCTCTTGTCGGTGGTAGCAAAAATGACGGTGAAAAAATTAAAGCAGTACCGGCTTTTCGAGTCGTATGTAACAGATATCACGTATGTCTCCACTAAATTAGCGGATTAGTACATTGAATGTACTTTATCGCCAAATCCTTCAAACGACGACTTTGCGATCAGTTAGTCTTCCGCCTCCAAGACGATATCCAGGTTCAGTCAAGCGTTGGACGTCGAAAGATTTCCGCAAAGCCAGAGTAGCAAATATTCAAGCACCAACTCAACCGTGTATCGTCAATACCGACTTCCGTCACGATCACGTCATTGTTGTATAATGCAAAACGACAATGTGTTGAAGTTCGAAAATCGCTTGTAACTACGTCCTTCACAGTATTACATGCGATGTCGCATCGGCCGCACGTTATTACTGTTATTGGGATCAGCAAACGTTCGTTGGGCGTAAGGATTTATTGCCGTTTTCGCCGACCGAAGACTCGAACTCTGGTGCTTGTGCTTGGGCAATGATTCGATACACACGCACACGTATAATATGTGAATTCGCGTTCGTTTACTTTCCATGTGCACACACGAGTAGTCAAAGTAAAACATTGACATCTCACCGATAGATGGTCTATATTTCACTTATACCCGTTATATAAACGTAATATATCGTATTATGTATTTAGTAACTCACTAACGATTTCACCCCTATCTGGCTACCCATTTGAATACCCAATGATTAGAATTTGGCAATCTATTTGAACATATATTACATCCGTGACCGCAGTATAGTTAGTATAATCGATATGATTATTCCGGCGAACGCATCGCGGTGCATACTAATAATCAGTGAACGTAAGGTGGGTGTTGCAAATATGGCACTTGTAACACCACATCTAAAATGTGGTGGTGCAAAGATATGTTTTTGCACCACCAGAAAATCATTGAAATTTGTATACCTATAATATTATTGGGCCAAGGAAATCAGTGTACTAAAAACAACAGTTGATTGTTTTTTTTATTAATATTATAATAATATAGGTTTTAATGCTAAAATAATTCAAAATTTATTTGTTATTTAAAGAAATATATAGTTTATTGGGAAGCATTTTACTTAGGAAATTGGATCTAATTTACGCCACTGCTAATAATAATAATAAAACCTTTTTCATTTCTCAGTATAGAACTTAAAGTAATTAATTTTGTTTATATTCTCGTATCAGCTGAAAGCGGATCAACACTGACACTTTATCGTTATTATAATTTTTTTTCTATATCTGAACAACTGCAAAGGGTTGTTCCGCGCTGTTTTAGTAAACGTGTAGTAAACGTATTAAAAAAAAAAATGTGTACACGACGATTTAATCGACACCGAAAACATATAGAAAAAATGACATGGCATCGTTTGTCGACGCATACCGCGAACACGACACAATAATGTTATAAAGAGTACACATGCGTACGTACCCCCACGATGTGGTAATGTAGTATACGCAAGGGCGGAACCGACATCTATTTGCGGTCGGAGCACTTAAAAGGAGAAATCATATAGTTGATCATCGGTGCATGTGGGGGTGCCTTGGTTAGGGGAGCCTAGATCCCCGAAAAATAACGTGACAATGTTGTACTAAAACCGTCAATATGTATGTTTATTATCGATTGTTCAGTTCTTCTGAACAAACTTTATATTTTTTTTTTTGTACTTAATTTTTTTTCCAACGGGGGTTAGTGTCTCCCTCCTCCGACCTGAATCCGCCTGCATGAGTATACACATTTCGTGCGGTCTCTGGCAACGGAAGCGATTGTTTTCGTGCGCAAGATTACTACACTCATTTCATTATTTTACGTGCGCAAACACATTCGCGTCAGTTAATTTATTTTGTTCGTACAACGAGAGTATGTGTGCGCGGCGCCAGAGAGAATTTCGCCGCGCGACCGTACGCGTTACGCGAAATTATTGATTTACCAACGAAACGTCACCGTCACATACGCCGCCCCGCCCGCCGAAGAACTCGTACCGGCGCGACTACGTACAGTATGTACTTTTCTTTTTTCTTCTCTTTTTTTTTTTTTTTTTTTTTGTATTGTGTTGAAAATTGAACGCGTTGTGCAACTGTCACCCCGTACGTACCGTCGTTTCTGCCGAGTGTCAGCCGTCTACGTGCTCATACATCGAACGTGCATACATCTTACATTACTCGTCGTTACTATCATATTTTGCAATGTCAAAACCTTAACGATATCGCATCATCGTGTCGAGTTGAACAAAGAAAAAAAAAAAAAAAAAGAATAGTAGTACATTTCCCCGGACGCGATAACGAAAACCTTTATCCGTTTTGAAATACGACACGTTATTATTATTGCAAGTATTACCATATTACGTAGTACCCCGACGGGTTTATATACTATTCTAATCTTGAAGTGTTAACTTTTAACGATTCATTTTTTAATTCACTATAGGAAAGACTTATATTTTTTTTAAATTATTGATCAAAATTAAAATTTCCAAAAAAAAACGCCCGTCACTCGAAAATAATATTGCTCTATTTGGATCTTACAACTTTAAAAACAAATACGTTTCTATATCCTTAATCAATTTACTCAGGGCGACAGGAATTGTTCCTCAACGAAATGAATGTCCTCGAGAAATAAGTGTGTCTGACCATTATACATAGAGGTACCACCCACTAAAGACCGGCGTCAGAAGTCGCATATCCCCTATACCCTTCGAATAATCTATTTGTATGGTCGGTAATCCTCCCATCAATATTTCCTTGCGATACAGTGTGTACGATATAAGTTTTGAATTCATTTTTAATCGTATCGCGTCCGTCCTTATGTAATAAAATACGCAACTACACACACGCGAACATTTACAGTATCGACCGTTCGTTCGGACGCCCCCGCTCGCGTGTACCACATTATCGACTCGTGTAAAATGTAATAATGTACTCGGGGATGTGTCGCACGCACTCGACCGTATTGGATCGGTCGTCGGTCGGGAATTTAATTTACGTGCGAATGCGAGCAGGGCCGGAGGGCTTGATCCTGTTTGATTCGAGTAGACACAAGCGGTTTGTACTTGTACGCCGCTACCGAGGATTTGAACGCGGCATGATTTATTTCATTTTCCGCGCTAGAGTATATCATTACGGATAGACGTTGGATGCGATGGTCGCCCCGAGGACCGCTGTCGGTAGGGTTTGATCAATCCAAAAGTAAATTATTGAAGTCGTCCGACGATTTTCGTGATGCGATTTTTAATTCGAAAGTCATCTGTTCGCGGGGCAGACGCGAACATCGAACGTTGCTGTAACAACAGATACGATCGCGGGGGGAAAAAAAATAAAAATATGTACCCCGTCGATATGAACGATGAATAATGCTCGCGGTTAAAACACACAATGAAAACTGTCTACGACAGAATGTGACACTGGACCGTTTTAGACGGGTTTTAATCCGTTCGTCTACGTTTGCGATTGTTTTCACGTCTCGAGTCGAATGAAATGGCCACGGCCATCGTACACGTGCTGAGCACGGAAACACGTGTAACCCGATCTCCGAACAAATAAGGGTTGGCGGCTCGTGTTCCCGTTGCGCGCGTGACGCATAAATCGAGTGATTGTCGTGCGCGCTGGTGACTCGCGGGACGGAAACACCGTACGACGAAAATCTACAATTTTGTATCCCTTAAACAGGCGTACAGGTATTTCTGTATCCGGGGGAAGTGTTGAGATATGGCGGCTGCGCCTTCGCCGTCGGTCATGACGCGTTGTCATAAGATCAACGGATGATTTCGGTTGTCGACCGACCAGAACTCGGATTCTCGAAGTTGTGCGAAAAATAAAATGTTCGTGTGTCGCGTATCAGATGAACGTCCGGTCTCTCGAGCTCTGCGCGGTTAGGTTACCATGCGAGTGGCCGCGAAACGCGAACGAAAAAGTGTTTACAGAACACCGTATAAACCGTCGGGTCGTATGTACCGTATACGTATTTTTCTAAATTGTCGGTGTCGCTTAACAAGTAATGCCCGATAAGCAGATGCGATGCAATCGGTAACGTGCACCACTCTCTGTTCGTCGTCGATAGAAAAAAATATTTATGATCCCATCGGTTTCCACTAAGTCTTAACGTATAGAAACGAAAATGCAATCGAACGATAAAATAATAACTAAATTTGCTCGCTGCTTCAACATACTTCATTATGTTTGTGGACCGGGGGGGAGGGGGGTGGGTAAAGGCTTAAAAAAATCCCGGTCGCGCCACGGATGCCGTATAACGTGTGCGGGACACGACGAAAAACGATTTCGGTTGCTGCGACACGCGTCCGACGATCGAGATCTATGAAAATTTAAATCGCGCATTATCGTTTTTGAAACCGACAACAATACATGTTAATCGCGTCGTGCCGTATTACGTCGTTCTCGCGTGTCCATAATAACGTACGTGGGACAACGCGGTCAGGTGGAATGCGCGTAACGCAGCGGAACAACCATTAAGTACGTGTACGTTTATCGATCCGGAGTAATCGAATTGTGTTTGCACGACACGGTGCAGATCACGGTCATCGGTCGCGCGTACCCGTTCGTCGGCAACCGATTTGCTCATCCTCACGTCTGTTGCCGGATACCTGCAGTGGCCCTAACGCGCATACCCCGTTCAGACCGGTGGTGCCGTGTGCTGCTGGTACGTACACTTTCGTTGCTGCTGTTGATGTTTTTATTCTACGATTAGAAAGGCCTTTCAAGACCAGACCGTCTCGCGTCCCACTCCTCTGTTCCGCTCTTCTTCTCCCGATTCGTGTCTCCACCAAGTGACCGTACATCATTTTCGAATTAGTCTTCTCATCTTTTTTTTTTTTTTTTTTTTGGGGGTCTTCCAAGCGATCTTTTATCGAACGGTTCATTGCCTTTTATCGATTCGTTTTGGCTCCTCCAGGCATGGTCTGCCCGTTGAAGTCTAAGCTTTTTTATCACGTCCGTTACGATCGCGTTTTGGAATAACGATTCCAGCTCCGTATTCTTTCTCCTTCTCCATTCTTCACCGGAATTTTCTGTCACAAAACTGACATCGGCTTGTGTACTGTTAGTGTATTCCATGCACCGTGTTCTGTTGTTTCCGTTTTATTTTCGACCGGGCGGCAGTATTGATTACCTTACTGTCCGCGATGGCTATACGTCATTACGTACGTACGCTCCTACAATACTATATTTGTACACACGAACGTATTGTGTTTGCGTATCGTTATTGCGAATCGACGGGGAAACGATGCCTGTGTTTAATGTCAACGCAGAAAAGGGGAGAAAAACCTTTTTTTTATTACCGATTACGTAATTGTTTACTCTCAACGCACTCTCGTTCACATCACGTCGCTTTTAACCGAGTTTTCCATGGCGCAAAATCATTATCCGGTTCAGGTTTCTCCCCCTGACTTTCTTCAGCAAACCGTGGGGGTGTCACGATCAAACGTAATATTATTATTGTCCGGGGCAAAACAGAGTACACAAGTTTTTCTCTATCATTCTCCTTGACGCGCTCGCGTATTTCCCCGACACGACCGGTGGCTTTCAACAATGACGTTATCGTTTCGCAAGTAAATCCGTATTGCTCCTTCGAAACAGCACCGATCGGTTTTCACGTCCTGATCGTAGGACGAGTGGTGAACGCCGATACCGCAGTGATGTGGTCGCGCGCAGGGATCGCGTACTCGCGTCCGACATTTTTTCGTCGCATAACCGCTCGCCACTCGAATGCATCCGTAGTGATAACCGATGGGTCTACGACAGGGGTGGCGAACCTATGGCACGTTGACCGAATTTTAACGGCATGCGCAAAAAATTGAAATTATTAAAAATTGTACACAAAAAAAATTCTACTATGTATAAAATGTTGGTTATAAAAAATTCACAAAAACAAATTATATAAATTTTAAAGACGACAATATTCCTTATGCTTTCATGTTTTTTGTCAACTTATATTTGTAAAAGCCATAACGGATTTAATTAAATCGAAGGAAAGAAATGTTTTGACCAGTGAAACAATTGCTGCTTGTGTTTCATTAGAATGTAATAAAAATAAAGTAATAAATTTGTAATTTTATTTCTATTCTTAGAAAATATCTATGGGGACATTAACGATTTTCATATCCTTAGTTAGAAAAATTTGGCACCTGAACCAAAAAGGTTCGCCACCCCTGTTTCTACGAACATCGTATCGATTACGCTTCACACGCCCTCGGACGAAAACGTTGTTCTGTTCGGAAGAATTGCACCCGAACGAGGTGTACGTGAGTGCAAGGGTGGGTTCATTTTTTCGTTCGGTAATACGTAGAGTAGTGCCCAGTTCATCGTGTTGGCGAACAATGTTGTAGATCGGGCCGGACTAGGCAGGCGGGATACCGGAAGTTTCCCGGTGGGCCGCTTGTACTCCTCGGGAAGTTCTTTTTTTAGGTTCATCGGTTTAGCCTCGTTGTATCAACAGACATATATGCATTTTCTAATGCGATTGCATTCTAATAGAAACTGTCTAAAATTAAATAAAGTTTCTTTTAATTTTGAATAATAGTATTAAGTTTTCAAATTCTCAAAATAACAAACAATAATTTTGTATGAAAATATACGTTTTTTAGGGTTGTTCTCATACCTTTGGTATATCTAAATGGGCCGTTTTTTTTTTTTATTTTCCCGGTAGAAATTTCTGACCCAATACGGCCTTGGTTGTAGATATAAGATTATACGCAACACTTTATGCACACGTGGAGTAGAAGAATAGAAGGAGCACGACCGGCGATGTAGTCCTACGCGGGTTTATAGGTATGTGCCTGAATCGTTGTAAAAATATATACGTACAATACTGTGAAACGGTTTAAAACGGTCAAACGGTCTCTGCACTAAATTAGTACTATCTATAGCCAACATTTTTTTTGCCAGTGGATTAAACAAATCACGCTAATCTTTTTTTATTGCTGGATATTAAAATTTAATAAATATTACCCAATACAAATATTGTAATCTGGGTAACGTTAATACGTCTTGTTCGTGGTCCGCGCGCCTGCGTACCACGGTTTTCGTTGAGGGTACACGCATAATTATAAAATTAAGAGGTGGGCAACACCGTGTACCCTCCACCACACCACTATGCACGACGCGTGGTAATTATAACGACGAAAGGGCTTGTTTTTATAACAATTTGTGAACGTGAAAAGGAACAGAAACACATGAAAAACGGGAAACGACCTTAAAAGTTATTCACATGAATACGTTTCGCCTTTGGGGCCATTGTCTCCGAAACGTCTCGTCGGGTGACAATTACAAACGAGTAAAACGTATCATTTTCCTGACAACGATTTAGTTATCGCGGTAAATTTATATTAGTAAGATTGTAGTACGGTTTTTGTAAATATTTTTATTAAACCAGACTAGGTTGTTACTACGGTTTGGACAAATGTTTTGCAATGACAACCACATAGTTGTTGGGAAAACGATACGTCTTACTGATTGGTGTTAAGCGTACGTCCGTGATAAGTCTTGTGGATAATATAACAAGACATATCCGTGTATGGCGCGAATACGCGGCGGAGACTGGTGTGACATGCAGTTGGTTTTGGAAAACGGTTGAAAATAGTCTATATCTTCTGTTATAAGTTTGAGTTAAACGCTTAGAAGTGTTCGATCAGCCAATAAATAAAGGCCAAGGAACATCATGACAGGTGGGTTTAATCGTATGGGAAGGGCAGTCTATTTATAGAGTCCAGCTAGCAAAGTTAAATTATGCTCTTTGAACTCGCGCAAGAAACTTACTTGCAGTTCGAAGGAGCCGTGTTTTCTGAACCGTATTCAAATAGCAAATGCGCATTTTAAGACTGCCATTGGAACAGTTAACTCAAAATTCAGCCAAGTTTACTATTAATTCCGATGGTCGCATGTTTATACATGTAAAACTATTTAGAAACAGTTTTTTAACTGACATATAAGTGACATGGTTTTTTTTTTTTTTATAACACGATCGATAAATATAATCGATTACGGTGCGTTCTAACCAAACAAATTATATTATGTCACCAGGTTGCCAATTTTATCCCGTCGACAATCACTTCAGGTTTGTTAGATTATCGGAAACCACACCAGTCGGTTCTGAGGTGATGCAGATCGAGGTGCATCCAAGGAGAAACCTCAATTTGCAACCAATCGATAATGTAAGTATTACAAGTGGTATTCAGAAAAAATACAAACAGCGTGAACGCTAACGATTAATACGCATAAAATGTCTTCAACAGCACGATGACGTGGCGTTTTTCAAATTCCGCACAATTAACCGAACAGCGATTTCGTTGAGGTTGGCTCGATCTCTTGATGATTTAGTCGACCGACCAAATCCTATCGAAATACTTAAAGTCAAATTGGTGTGCGGAGTCGAAGACGCTTCGGTAATTATTCCGTTACATATACGACTTAAATCATTCTAGTGAAACTATTTACTAGCATTGTACATTGAATCAATTGAAATTCGATTTGCGGTTTTCAAATAATAATCTTGTTCAATCGTATAACGATTGTCTCGATAACTTATTACATAAGTGTTAGTTATTATTGATAGATAAATTGAACTAGAAACGATGTAAGTAATGACTAGAGCGCGGATTTATATGCATTAAAAACCAATCAAATATGCGCAAAAAAAACCCTAAATATGCATAAGTATATTATACACTAAAATTTTAAAAAATATGCTCGAAAAATAAAAAAAAATATCCATAAAAAATAATTTGCCGAAACCAGTGCTTCGCATAAATGTGCAGAAAATAAATTTCATTTCATATTTCAGTGTTGTAGTGTTAGTGAATAAACTTTGAAAATTTCGTTGTTTATCCTGTTGTAAATTCACATATTTTAAATGTTTTTCAGTTTTAATATTTTGTGTAATTGTATACCGTTTATAGCGGGAAACTTTTACTCCACATAATTTGCACAGTATGATTTGACCATCGGTTGAAAAAATATTCTCCCCGAATTCATGCTCATAATTACGAAGACGACTCGATAACGAAGATTTATCTTTCGGAATTTTGAAAAAAATAAAATAATAAAAACGCGAATTACGACACGAGCACATACGAACGCACAGCTGTAAATATTTTAATGGGACTGAAATAGCGAAATAGTGGTGGACCGTTATCGCTGTATTCGGTACAATGTAACGATTACATAGATGGAACGAGTAGGAACGAGTACATTAATCGTTCCATGATCGATTAAACATTGTTTAAACTATAAAAATATAATATTTTTTTCTTATAATATTATATATTTCAAAAAAAAAACAAAAAATACGAAATATGCAATTAAAATTGTAATATAAGCCCTTAAAATAGAAAAATGTCAAAATATGCAATAATATGCACTAAAAAAATTTCATTTTTTAAATTATTATGTTATGAAACAAATGTTGTGCTCACTTAGCATATCATGTGATCAACCAGAATAAATATGCAAATGCATACAAATCCGCGCTCTAGTAATGACTATTGATAAATAAATATATTTAACTGCAGTTCGGCTCGTCCATTGTCATTACCGCGTACGTCGACGACGTCAACGACAACAGTCCCAGTTTCATCGGCGCGCCGTATGGAGCGGAAATCTCCGAGTCAACACCAATCGGTAAGTACACAAGTGATTCTTAAACGTTACGGTTACAGGTTTATGTAATAACTATATAACCGACTTCTTGAACAGCACGATCGATGCCTAAAGCCGTTTTTTGTCCCTTGCGCAATGTTTAGAAATTCTTATAATTTCCACACGGTCCTGATGTCAAACTAACAATCGATAAACGTGCGAATTGATTATAACTTACTTATTTTCTTCTTCTTCAGGTATACGGCCACTAAGACTGTCCTATTAAACATTTATCCCTCCGGCCATCTCTGTCGGATGCTCGAACCCTCCACCTCAGGCACTTACATCTTTTTTTTTATCAGATCTATCCATCTCATACGAGAACTGGCTTCTTCCCTACTGGATCCTTTTCTAATACGTAGCAAAGGATTTTGGCTATGCCAAACATGGCCAGCCCACATTGGTCTTTTATTTTTCTTATAGAATAATATAAATTTCGGATAAACATTGCCAAAGTTAAAAATGGCTAATCTGAGCGTCATCGCTAAAAAGACATTCGGCTAACTTGCAGTTTTCTTATATCATAATTACAAATAGAGCATTTTGTATTGTTATTCATTGTTAACCGTACGGCGCGTTACGTGCTACTTTTTCGCCAAAAGGAACGACTGTTGTGCGGGGAATAAAAGCAGTAGACGCCGATAAACCGAACACTCCCAACTCGGAAGTGCGATACTTAATCGCCGCGTCGAAATCTCAAGCCAAGTTTTCGTTGGTGATGGATGCCAACGGTTCCGCGACAGTGGTGCTCAAGGAATCGCTTAACTTCGACACCGGAGACGAACGGTTCCTGTTGGAAGTGTACGCCAAGGACGAAGGATCTCCGTCCAGGAACGCCAGCACTATCGTTGATGTGCGCGTGAAACGGGACGAGTCTAAAGTGTTGAAATTCTCTAGTGACGTTTATCACAGTCAGTTCAAAGAACATTTTCCGATAACGGTAAGCGCGTAAGCTTGATAGACGTGGATGAATTTATTTCGACACATCAGTCTAACGTATACGCGCGCGTGTGTTTTTACAGGGAAAAAAAATTCTCCAAGAAATTCCTTTCAACCCGCCGATTCGCGCGTTTTACGAGAACAATACACTAAACGCTTCAATCCGATACTCGTTGACGTCGTTGGACTTCGACGATGACGTGTTTCACGTAGATCAAATATCTGCGAAGATATACCTGAACAAGGAAATCGACGCGGATTTACTTCCATCAAACATATTTTTACTGAAGGTATAAACATTTAGTGATCTTATACGATCACGGGTACGATACGCTGTTTGTTATTTTTTTTAATTTATTTTATAAGAAGTAATTTTATTGTGCCGTATATTCATTACGTTATGTATTATATCCGAGGGTTCATCAATGAAAGAAAGTAAAGTTTTTTTTCTTTTACAACTCACAAGACGAAAAAATTCGGTCGATAATTAGTTGGGAAATAAATCAGGTTCGCAAATCAAATGTTCGTACTACAGAGCAAGTCACAGCAATTTGTCATCTTTGTTGTGATACTTTTAAGTCTCGATTAAGTCAAGTTGTAAAAAGTAAATAAACCGCAAAAGTAAAAGAAAGTTAAATAGTTTAATTTTTAATTGTTCGTTAGCAAAATATAAATTACTATAGTCTTTCTATGAATCACGAAGTTTATGAAGTTAAGAACTTTAACTGTAAAGCGTAGAAATGTCAGTATAACAGGCATTTACAGTAGAATACGTTTTTTTTTTTATATTAGTTTTTCACTTAAACGTTTATCGTATATTTGATTTCAAAAATCGATGAATACAATATTTAGTCACGAGGAAAAATAATTTTATGTAGTTTAAAAAAATGCGGTTTATTTGTCCGAAACGGTATACCATTTACGCGCAACTGTGATGGGCTTAATATCTTATATTTATTGGTGGGGGGAGAGTCAACATTTCTTAAAACAATATGAAATTCATAGTTTAAAAATACCTTTTATTGTTATTCATCGGATATTAATTCACGTGTATGAAAAAAATATGCAAATACCTGTACAACACGAAATACGTAACTGTACCTTTTGATAAGTATTAACCATAAACGCGATTGTTATTTTAAATCAATTCCCGTGTCATTGTTTCGATTCGTATGTTCGTAAAATTTTGCCGCTTTACGATTTTCTCTTCCCGAACGTTATTTATCACCACGAAAAGCATGTGTGTACTCGACTGAAAAATAATTTTCATCGAAAACCACTCCTGGTCTCCTGGTCGCGAGTGACGGTTGAAAATCGCCAGGTTTAGGTTATCGAACCGAAGGGCTTCGGGTTATCGGGGGGAGGAGGGGAACGGCGGACCGTAACAACGTGCGTAATTTTCTATATGCTATTCTTTCTGTCCAGATCCAAGCGGTGGACGTGAACAACCCGTCGAAAAAAGCGTTCGCCGAGGTGGAGATCGAAGCGATCGACGTGAACGACAACCAGCCGAAGTTCGAGGTGGACTCGTACAACGTGAGCGTGTTCGAGAACATCCCCAACGGGTACAACGTGCTGCGGGTGGTGGCCACCGACTTGGACCAGGGCGACAACGGCGAGTTCGTCTATCACCTGGTTGACCCTAGCCAGGCGTTCACCATCGATGGCAAGACCGGTTGGATAACGGTACGGAATCACACGAAACTGGACCGCGAGCAGAAGACGAGTTTCTCGTTGCGGGTGTACGCGCGCGAGAAGATACCGTTCGTGATGCACCAAAAAGAAACCGGGTGAGACGGCTGCATGTGGCTTACGTGAACATCGAACAAACTTAAACGAACGACGTTTCACCAGCTGTCCTTCCGCCCTCTTCGACTGACGCTCGTGTCATTCGTTTTCCTTGATTCTCGATATCTTGGCCCGTGGAACATCTAGCAATTCCACGGGTTCCTTCGATCCTGGCATATCTAACAAAATGGAAAACGAAACAAACTTTTTTTGTTTCACGGTGCCAATGTTTGACGCTTCTTCGGTGTGGTGCGAACGTGCGCGCGACAACCGAAAGCATGCGAAAACCTACTACAGTGAAACCTCTCTTAACGGACACCTCTGAATAAAGGACACTTCCGAATGGCGGATAATTTTATGGGAACGGGGACAATTTCACTACTTTCATATTGGAAAACCCCTAAATACCAGACACTCTAATTAACGGACACTTTTATGGCAATTTAATTTTGATTTTGACATTTTTTATCGTAAATGTAAAATAATCGTTGAATGCCAATTTAATTTAATCTTACTACTATGTATTATAAATTATTATACAATTATAGTTTATCTTATCTGTCCATTGTTTCATCGCGTCGATGAAACATTTTTTCTATATTATTCTGTGAAGTTATCGTACTCGTATTTAGTTGTGATAGTGATTTCATCGTATTCGAACGTGCTAGTGTAACGTAACATGTTTCATAAACGTATTGCAATGACTAGTAAAAAAAAAGAAGTCATGTTAGAAAGAAAAAAATCGAGCTTCTTGAATTCCAAGCATTTAATACTAATATGGGTGTTCGTGCGATCGCAGACAAGTTTAGTGTTAGTAAAACACAAATCGCGGATATCATAGCTAATAAAGATACGCTTTACATATAATTTATAATGTATACAAATATCATTATTATAAATATTATATGTATACATATAAATAATAAATGTTGTACATGTGTAGTTATTAATTTCTCCAAGTTATTTTCAAGAATTTATCCCTCTCCCCCTATGAATAGCGGACACCTCTAAATAACGGACAAAATTAAGGTGACTAAGAGTGTCCTTTATTTAAAGATTTCACTGTATAGATAATTCTACAGTTTCGTCTTTGACACTTCCTCCTCCCCGTCTCATACATTTCGACAGTTCTCACGGAAACCGATATCGAATAATCAGTCGCGCTTTTTCGCACCGATTCAGCGTTGGCACCGCGGACAGAAACTATTTCGGTTGGCCGGTGAAACGTGTGCGAATAACTTCCGGATCGCTGGCGGTTCGCCCTACTACTGCAGTTTGTAACCGCATTTTTAATTCGTTTTTTGTTTCGCCACGCAGGGACGCATTTGTCAGCGTGGAAATCGTTCTGGTCGACGTTAACGACAACGGGCCGACGTTCGTGCCGAACAACCAGTACAGTTTCAAGACAAAAGTGGACCACGCGATAGGAGCTACGATTGGCAAGGTAAGCACGCGGCAACGGTTGCCGGCGGTCCCTCGTTTAGATAAACGATGACGGAAACGTTGCGCAGAATTTTTGCGGGGCCAATAACGTGCGTTTGTTTTCGTTCAATTTTTACGAACCCTAATTCTCATCGGTTAGCACGTCACCGTTTTTCGGTGACACGACAGCGTTACCGTGAGATTATTTACGGTTAAACAAATGATGAGTGGGGGAGGCACCAGGGCCGTAGCAAGTGGGGGCTAGAGGTGCATACGCCCCGAGCGCGATTCCCGGGAGGGCGTAAAAATGAAAAATTTGCAATTTAATTATTACTTATAAGTAAAAGCAATATTTAGTATTTATGTAATTACTTACATAACTTATAAACATTATTATGTTATACCTATGAACCTACTTATAACTATTATGTATAATTGTATTTTAATAAGTTACATAGCTATAAAGAAAAATCATTATTTATATTACATCTATAGAAAATATTCAGCTGTTTTGTGAGTTTTTTTTTATAAATTAAAATACTTAAGGGCGTATTTTGAAGTTCGCCCCGTGCACAATATTTGGTTGCTACGGCCCTGGGAGGCACTGCCGGAATGATACGGTTTTCGTACGTTCGAAACGTGTGACTGATTCGCGTGCCCACAGGTCGAAGCCGTGGACCCGGACGACGGGGACAACGGGCGCGTGGTGTACAGGGTCTCGTACTCGCCCAACAACGATTCGGAAGTGTTCGCCGTCAACCCGGAAACAGGCGAGGTGTTCGCCAACGAGACGCCGTTGCGCGCGGGCGTGCACACGATCATCGTGAACGCTTCGGACCAGGCGGTCGACCCCAAGGAAATGAAGTACTCGTTGGCCGTGGTCACGATCGCGGTGGTCATGGAAGGTGCGTACGAAATGTTCAAACGATACGGTTTGATCGACGTGCGTTGCGCAGGCCGCACCCGTTAAAAATGTTTGAAACTTTTAATTTGTAAATTTAGCGCGGCCTCGATATTCGCATCACACTTTTTATCTGCCAAAAATCCTAATCAACCCTTTCGAACGCTGCGCCGGTTGGTACATTTTTTGTTGTGTGACCTATCGGTGCCCGGTCGTACCAACATGGCATATGATGTTAAACTAAATACAAAAATATTCGCGTGGTCAAATAAGCGTTTGATAATGGCAGTACGTTAAAATTTAAACCCAAGCACGTGTTTCAATATTTTTCTGCAAAACTGAGCGAATTCATGATACCGTTGTAAGCATAGCAAGGTTCCACGAAGAATCTACCTTTTATTTTTCACAAATACCCGTTTTCACCGAAACGTTTCTTGCACTTTTCCGCCGAACAAGAAGTCGATCACGTGTCTACCGGAACACGCAACCCGGTACCTACAATACTTTCGAGTTTAAACGCGGAAAAAACAGCATTTACTCACGTTCGAAAGGGTTGATCGATAGCGGCTGGTGCAGAGTCCACCGGCCGCATCCAAAGAATTCTCCAGTTTGTCCGGCTAATGACGTTTCGCCCCTGCATCGTAAGACTAACGCCATGTTGCCCGTTCGGTTTTTCCAGAAATCGTCCATCCCGATTTCGTCAACGCCCCGTACGAGTTCTGGGTCGGAAGCGACGTGCCGGTGGGTACGAGCGTGGGCCAAGTGCGAATAGTCTCGGAGAACCCGGACATCGATTACGATCTGCTGCACACGTACCAGGAAGGAGGTAAGACCCGACGGACAAACCGACCGATGTTTTCCGATGCGATAACGAATGTCGACGTTTGTTACAGTGCCGTTCGCCGTCGAGGAGAAGACCGGTACGATTTCGGTAGTCGACATCATCACAAACTTCGACCGGACCGACTACGAGTTCGAAGCCGTAGCCACGGACAACCGGGACCTGATCATCTCCACCAACGTCACCATCCACATAGTGTACTCGGATTCCAGTCAGACGTTGTCGAAGTAATATTGTCTTACGATCCCATTTTTTTTTTTTTTTTTTTTTTTATCACCGTTTACGGGATGAAAAGTTTCACGTTTTGTTTGTGCGTACGATTATGTTGACACCACGTTTTTTCATTCTTATCCGCAGGACCGTGGATCCCATAAGTCTGATGTTCCGAGTGCGAGAGAATCTGCCGGGCGTCGCGATCGGGAGACTGTGGAACGTGGACTTCTCGAACTCGTCGACCATGTCCAAGCCGAGTTTCATCGTTGCCGACCCGGACGACGGGGAACTGTTCACCGTGTCCGAGGACGGCGTTTTGTACACGAAATCCGGCTTGGACAGAGAGACCAAGGACAGCTTCAAGTTGACCGTCATCGCGGACCGGAAGACGAAGACTGGGATACACCACGCGACCATATTTCAGATACGCATCGTGGTGGACGACGAGAACGACAACGCGCCTGAGTTCCAAATAAAGCACTACGAGGGTTCGGTAACGGAAAACTGTGACGTCGGTACACACGTCGACTTGAACGCGCCTGTTAGAACAATAGATCGAGACTTGGGACCTAACTCTGTTTTTTCGTTGACTTTAAAAGGAGAAGGTAACGCAGTTTTTCTTAGTTACGTCTGTTGCTGGCTTTTGATTTGTAAATAATAATATACAGCTTAAAAACGCTCTTGTTTCTGGGACGATTTTCCCGCGAATTATTTTTATGGAATCAACGATACACTACTTTCAATACTTGATGGCATATCTATCATTTTCCGAAAAAAAAAAAAACCTGTTGAAATGAATCGCTTATTAGGGTGCGGATTTCTATGTAATAAAAAAGTCTAAGTATGTGAACATTCATTATTATTTTTGTCGAAATATCTAAGAAAAATATCGGTATTTTACATTAATTTTTAATTAATAATTAATAATTGTTTGTCTAATCATTTTTCATTGCCTTCTTCGGAAGAAATGGATAAAATGTGCATTTGGAGATTTTAAAATTTGAATGTACAACGGTTAATTACCAAAATCGACTTGTAGCGGCTGAATGAGCGTTCAACGTCGATAAACGTTAATGGAACATATTTCATATTACAGTGTCAAAAGATGTGAAATCAATATCATTCGACGTATTTTCATTAATATTCGGAAGAATATCTCTAATAGTTTTAGTTGTTTGTAAACTAATGTTATTACTGAGTACGTAGTTAAATTTATTTTTTATCATAATTCCTGATTTTCTTTGAAATTCGTTTGATTTGTTTTCTGAATTTTTCACAATCGCAAGACTTTTAATTATTGCTAGATTTTATGTTTCTAATATTTTTATTACTGTAACCAAGAAACAAAAATTTGTAGAAATATATGCTATATAATTTTTCAGGTTATTGTTTTGTATCATATCAGTAGCTTGTGCAATAGCGATTGGCAGTATTCGAATCAACAAATTTGAAATATCTTTTTTAATGTTTTTTTTTTTTAAATTGAATTCCAATTTAATAATTTTAATACAAATAAATACAAACAAAGACTGCACAGGCATGAAAATGTGAAAATATTTACAAAATATGTAAATTTTGGTGAAATATTTAAAAATATGTTAAAAATATGTATTTACATAAAAATACGTAAAAATATGTAAAACAAAAAAGTCACATTTGTTGTTCGGGGCGTAATGAAATACACTTATTTTAATCTGGATTGAGAAATTCGCATTCGATAGAATTACGTATTTACATAAGAATCCGCGCCCCACTTATCACTATCGCTGTCGTTCGTAAAGTAGGGTGACCATACGTCCTGTTAAGTAGGATTTTCCTGCTTTTCAGATTGATGTCTTGTTTTTTAAATCATAACTAAACATGACGCATTTAATCCTGTTTTCCGTGACTGTTTTGTTTTAATCCTGTTTTCTATTATTTTTTCATAAAAAAGTTATTTTAGCGATTAATTAATATTCATCAATAATAATATACTTTGGATATTTTTCTCTATTGAGAAAGATAAACAATACTGGAACGCGCTCTTACTAATATCGTCTGTGAGACGAAAACGAGCCATATCTTGAACGTTATTCCCACCTCTGTAAGGAAAGAAAATAGCGGCACACTTGCGAACGTACTAGAGAACATAAACGCCTCATAACAATTTGAGTATTTTCATTCATCCGATTTTAAAAATTAAAAACTATTTGAACTTATGAACAACCCTACTATACAGCGATATAGTTGTTTATAGAAAAAATATTAATGCAAGTAAAATATAATATTTAAACCATTTAAATTTAAAAATGACAAAACAAAATAGAATATACTTAAAAGATTTACATTTTAAACATAAAAACAAATTTAAATTTGATTTTTAAAAACTTTGAAATAGTATTAGTTTATTAAAATTTTGTCTCCAAGAATTTTTTTTCTTTTTATTTATTAACTTCTTTAGCATAATGACGCATTCTAATATTTATGTAGCTGTCACTAAGAGCAAAGAACAAATTATGTTCATGACTAGGAGAACCGAGGTCAACATTTATAGAATGAGTATTTGGGAAAAAGAATAAATTTGACTTATTTAATATATTTTTCATTGCTAGCATTAAAATATGAGTTTTTACATTTGCATGTAGTTTTTTTTTGCATTACTACAATAAGTTGAAATGATTTTTCCAATTCTTTAAGAATTAATGAAACAGCAGGAGAAACTATTTTTAATTTTTCTCTTGCGACAAAAGAAGTAAAATTTATATTTTTTTGTATAGCTATGGTATATTTTTTATATAATATGAACTAACTGTCTATCAAATAGTATATCAATTCAAATGTATGTATATTATACAGTATATAAATTAATTGGAAAGTTGGTAGCTGTAAATATAATAGATAACATTCAATTTTACTAGTACGAGTACATAGTTTCTATATTATAAATTGTAGGTATGTAGTGTAGATATTTTTTAATTAAAATTAAATTTTTGAAAATAAACTAACCTTTTGACGATTTTGAAGTAGTGAACACGATACAACCATATTTATAAAAATGATGAGTTTTAATTTTTAAGGCACCTATATTTTATAGATTTATATATATATATATATATATATGTATATTTTTTTTTGAAAATAGAATCATAAGCATTAAGCAGTTAAATACAATCTTAATTGAACTTGAACAAAATTCTGATGTTTACTGTTCAGCACAGAATAGTCGTATTCACATAGCAATATTATATTTTCTTACCCTGCATTAGTGTTGGAAGCGTTTAAGAACTTGGCTCGTTTTCAGTATCTCAGTACACGCTCCGGTATTGTTCATCTATCTCGATGTTTTTCTCTGTGAAATTCAGTCGTGTGTTTAGTGTTTATTTTTAGTGTGGGTATTTATTTTCCCCGAAATTACGACGATGTCGATCGTCGAGTTACAATAATATATCATTATTGTAACTCGATATAATAAATATTAATAACATTCAGAACACTAGAACGTTAATTATTTTTCGAGATTGTTTTTGAAATTATAAGTTTTGTTATTATCATATATATTACTTATATAAGTTCCTCGTTTCGATTACAATCAATATTTTTTTTCTTACCTATTGCGAAAAAAGTGTCCTGTTTTTTTTTCATATATGGTCACCCTATCGTAAAGCAAATTGACGCAACGTGTTCGAATCGGTGCACGGCAGCGGATTCCTTTTACCGTTGCGGTACGGACCGTCGTAGGCCGCGATGTCGAAATACGATGATGATGGCACGTTGGGGATCGGTTCTGATTGCAGGTAGCGAAGTGTTCGCCATCGACAAGGAGTCCGGGGACGTGACCGTCTCGCGACCGACGGTCGATCGGGAGGCCAAGGACACGTACCACCTAAAGATCGTGGCCACGGATCGGGGCAACCTGACGTCCGAGGCTTCGCTCACCATACGCGTGACCGACGTGAATGACAACGTGCCCGTATTCAAACGCATAGCCGTGTACACGAAGGACAAGGTGCGGGTGGCCGCCAGCAGCCGGTCGAACGTGTCGGTGACAGTGGGTGACCGGCCGGTGCCGCACCGGTTGGACAACGCGACCACGACCATGGTTGCGTGGCTGCCGGACACCGTACAACCGGGCACTCCGATACTGGCGGTGACAGCCGAAGACGCGGACTCCACTGGGTCGGCGATCACGTACCGGCTGGCCAGGGGCGGGTTGGAGTTCGCCGTGCACCCGGTTTCTGGTCAACTGTCCGTGGTGGGTCAACTGAAGATCGGCGAACAGGCGTTGAACGTAACCGCGGAGGACGAAGGCGGCTTAACCGCGTGGATACTGATTGTCGCGTTCGTCGAGGAAGACGTTCTGTTCGAGAAAAAGTGAGTACCGAGCTCACGCGTAACGGATGACCGTCGTCGTGTACGTTGCTAACGATATCGATTTACTCGCAGGGCGTACGAGTTCTGGGTGCCCGAAGGCTCGTACAAGAGCCACGAGATCGGGTGCGTCATCACGGAGGAGAGTTCGGTCACGTACTCGTTGTCCAAGAAGAGCTACCGTAACCCTGCGTTCTCCGTGACCGACGCCGGGTGTCTGCTGGTGTCCGGCGATTTGGACCGGGAGACCAGGGAATCGTTCGACCTGCGGCTGACGGGCAAGCGGAATTCCGGCGGAACGCCGTCCACCGTCGACGTGATCGTCAAGTTGTTGGACGTCAACGACAACGCGCCACAGTTCCGAAACCACCACCGAGTGCGGAAGTTGTCCGCCGAGGAGATCGGCCTCCAAGGGTTCCAGGGCGAACTCACCGTGCCCGTCTACGAAGCCACGTTGGCCGAGTCCGGGCCTGAGGGCACCATGGTCACTAGGATCGTGGCTGAGGATCCGGACGGGCCGGATGACGGGAACGCCGACGTTAGGTACAGCCTTTTCGGGTCGGGCTCGGAACATTTTGACATCGATCCCGCGACCGGCGTGGTCACGCTGAAGGGCCCGTTGCAGGGTGGCATCTATAACGTGACCGTGGTGGCGTCCGATTCTGGTTTCTCCAGGAAGGACAACGCGGCGCTGCTGGTGGTCAGCGTAGCGGACAAGAGCGCGGTTGCCGAGGAACCACTGCTCGAACTCCGTTACTTCGAAGTGGAGGTCGAGGAGAACTGTTTGGTGCCGTTGGAGATCCTCAAGCTGAACGTGACCACGCGGTTCAGACGATTCGCCGCGTCCGTCAGTTACTCGATAATCCCGTCGGAGAACAGCGAAAGCTTCGAGTGAGTCGTATTGCCGACGAAACATGCGTCGTCGTATTACAACGTAAATGTTACTTGTTTCAGGATCGATTCGAAAAACGGTAACGTCTACCTGATCGACAGCCCCGATCGGGAATCGACGCCCACGCTCACGGTAATGGTTCGTGTCGAGGTGACCGGAAGGAAGGGGAAATCCACTTACACGGTGCACCCGATCGCGCAGGACATAGGTACTATTACGACCCGTGGACTATTGACGTCACGTCGCGTTGTAGCCGTACTTATCGTCGGTCTCGTTTGTTTTCAGCACTGAACGAAGCCCGAATCGTGCTCAGGATAATCGATCAGAACGACAACGCTCCGAGGTTCGCCAACGATAGCACGCCGGCAATCGCAGCCGTGTCTCCGATGACAGGTTACGGGTCTCCGGTGGCCACGGTCAGGGTCAGTAGTTATACCATCGATCTCCTTCCATCCGACATACTATAACGAAATTCCCGTTTCAGGCGTTCGATCCGGACCTGGGCTTGAACTCGGACATCAGATACTCGATGATTGGGGATCCCGCGGAGAAGAGATACTTCAACGTGGACGAGCACACGGGACTGATACGCACGATCGGCGGATTCAGCCAGCTAAGGAACAACACGGTTTTCGGCTTCGACGTACGTGCCACCGACCGGGCCGGTGCGCCCGACGGTCGATCGGCGATCACGAACGTTTTTGTGAGTCTCACGGTTTTTTTTATTACGATAAAGTGTACCACAATACCGATTGAATATCGAAAATTTCGGCCATCTTTAATTCGTTTTATTCCAATGATGTTGTAACAGGTGTACATTTTGAACGATCACAAGCTTATAACGCTGGCGCTGGGGAAACAACCGTCGGTCGCGGAGAAGTATGCGGATCTCGTCACGGGTTCAATGACCAACATCACCGGGTGCACGGTTAAAATATGGAGGATTGATTCGAATGTAAATAACATGTAAGCAAACCGTGAACTCTATTCGAATTTCCAGTGTTTATGCTATCGTCTATACGGTGAACGACCGTGGGTTTTCATCTTTTAATAGCAAAGCCTAACAAGAACAGTGGTTATACAATTATGTACTCATTGTTCACACAATTATCGACCAACATTTACAACGTTTACCATAATTACCGATCATGTTTCAATTTTAATCGATATGATATCGCGGCATTAGAAACGTGATAATCTTAGTTGATTTCCATCAATCGTCATGCATAGGGCTGGGATTTTGTTGCAAATTCATCTTTTACTCTGATGTCCCACCACATAGGTTCGTAGGAAGAAAATGTGTTTCAATATTGATTAATTCAATGTAATTTTTGTTTTCCATTTTTTTTTTTTTGCATTATTTTGCATATTTTGCTATTTTTAGGGCATTTTAAAGTTATTAGAGCATTTTTCAAAATTTATTTATAAATTCTTAAATATTAGGGTATTTGATTGTGCGTTTCGGCACATGTTCGCTGAAAATTTGCACGTTTAGTATGTAATTTACGAAATTGATAAACTAATAAATACAAGCATATGGAACCTATCTATTTATTTTATCAAAAATAGAACAAAATTAATGTCTTCTTCCTCTTCTGGTTAAAGGCCTTTCAAGACCATCTCATTTCACATCCATTCCTCTATTCTTCTCTATCCATTGCTCTTTCTTTCCCATTCGTTCCTCCTCCTAGCGATTTCACATCTTTTTTAACTAAGTCTTCCCATCTTGTTTTGGGTCTTCCCAGCGATATTTTTCCTGGCGGTTTATGTTCTAACATTGCTCTAATTAGTTCATTTTGGCTCCTCCAAGCGTGGCCTGCCCATTGGACTCTTCGCCTTTTTATCACTTCTGTTATGGTTGGGTTTTGGAATAATATAGCTGTATATAGCTCTGTATTCTTTCTCCTTCTCCATTCACCGCTGATGTTATCCTTAACTGGTCCAAAGATTTTCCTCATTATCTTTCTTTCCATTATTAAAAATTTATTTTCGTTAGATTTTCTTAGCGGCCATGTTTTCGCTCCATATAGTATTACTGAGCGGATCAGTGTAATATACAATTGCTTTTTTAGTTCTATAGATAATACTCGAGATCCTAATGCCTTTGCTAGCCCATAGTAGCATTTGTTGCCTGTCTGTATTTTAGCTGCTACTTTCTTCGCTATATCATTAATTTCTGTTTCTATAGTTCCGAGATATTTAAATTGTTGCACTTTGTTGAAATTATACCTTCTAATGTTCAATGTGTTAGTAGGTGGGTGCAGTTGCCTTCTTCCAACACACATATATGCTGTTTTTCCTTTATTACACTGTAATTCTACTTTCGCTGCGGCTTTCTCTAATTTGAGTAATACATTTTTTAAACTCTCTTGTGATTCTCCTAATATGATTTTAATAATAATATTCTCCGCAGACGCTAGCAACTCTATTGAAGAGTCCTGTAATTTAATGTCTTGATTGTTGACATTAATTTTCCTTATAACTCTTTCTAATACCAGGTTAAATAAGATAGGTGATAGGGCATGCCCTTGTCTTAACCCAGATTTTATCTGTACAGTGTCCGAAATCAAGCCACCAACCTTAATTTTGACTTTTGTTTCCATTACACTAATCTTAATTAGATTTATTAACTTATTGGGGAAATGGAAATCCTTCAGTATATTCATTACACGTTCTCTGCGTAAACAGCCGTAGACTTTTTGGAAGTTAATGCAAAGTACAAAATTAATGTAGTCGAAAGAAATTTTTCAATTTATAAGAGTAATAATAGCAAGTTATGGAATCAATTAAATATAAATAATGTTAAATCAAATCTAAATATTAAACAAATAATTATCTTTTTTGTTATTATTATGTTGAATAAATATAATTAAATATGTGTGGTTACATGATATTTATAATATAATTTTTAAACTATAGTAAATTATTTTTTTTACGAAATTTTATGGTACATTTTTTATGATTCACAAAGCAATTTTTCATTTTTTTTTTTTAGAACGTTAAAATTCTAGCCCTAGTTATGTACCATCGTCACGTGCGAATGGACATAAAAATAAGTAGATTATCTCAAAAGTATAATATTTAATTTTTAACTTTTCAAAATTACTTGTCAACTACTTAGTGTGTATATAAGTATTATTTGATTAATGGTGATAAAAACTTGTACCGTAGGACTGACATTCAACTCTATGCAGTGGATCCTATCACGAATGCATTGGCCGATAGCGATTTGTTAATGAAGTAAGTGTACAAGATTATAATTTTTTTTATCAAAATTTCTGTGTTAAGTGTAGTCGCGATCTCGGAAGCAATTGAACGCGATTAGCACATCCGGGTTACAACCCATGGGCAGCCGTTATAAGAATTCGCGTTTAATTTCAATATCGAAGCGCAACAATTGTTTATAGATATTTGTGTTTGACTCGCGATGCTAACGACTGAATCGTACGTATCAATCACGAAGCGTAGTGTAATCATCGGTTTTATCGGTATCAAAACGTTATCCAACACCGATTCCGTCGCTAAAAACAAAAATGAAATTTACGATGGATCGCTTAAACTTCGGTTCGTAGCTGGAGTATGAACAACAGGGCGCGCCGTAGCGTTCGCGATTCACACTTTTGTACGTTTCAATATTGTTACGTTTTCCGTTTCTGTTAACAGTTTGATGTTGGACCACCAGGACGAGATCAATCGCGCGCTAAAACCGCTGCAGTTTATCGGATTCTCCCGGATGCCGAAAAGCCACGGGGATGTGGTCGTGGAGAACACGATGAGCTTATACACGACGTTCGAGCTGCTGACGGTGATGTTCGGGTTCATCATATTCATGGGCGCCATCACCGGTGTGGCGTGCGTGTGTACGGGACGAAAAAGGTACGTTCGTTCGTTTCCACGATTATCTTAGTAAAGTGCACGCGCGCAACGGCAAGATCGAATACGGAATGATTATGATTGACGAAACACGAGTTGAATGCCATCGAAACGAGAACACGGAAGTTGATCGCGGTCCGTACCGTAACCGTTCGAACACTGTTTTCTATCCGAGTAAGAATCGGTTCGCGAAACCGAGCTCCCGGATTTTGGGGATAGTGTGTGGGCTGTGGCCGCGCGACTCCGAGGGAATCGATGGCCCAGAGATTTCGGCAACAGACAGCCAGAAAGTAATAGGCAGTCGTTTTGCCGCGGCCCGAATGCTACCTTACGTTTATAGTAGTGTTTTTTTATTTTTTTTTTTTTTCCATTAAGTCTTATAGACTTTTGTCGGGGGCACGTTACTTTTCGCTGCGCAGCTTTTCGGTTTCACAACCACACGCAGTACAACACGAGTAATGTTTTTCGCAGGGAGAAGCAGAAAACCGTCACGTCATACGGGAACTTCGGTTTTCACGAGAGGTCTCCGTTCTCGGCGAGCAATGGCAGCCTTGCGCAGCTATCCACCTGCGAGCCCAGATCCTTGCAGAACCCCATGTCGTTCATGGAGGGCTCGCTGCTATACGGCGGGGCCGTGACTAACCCCAAACACCTGAGGAGAGGCCTGCGATGCACACAGTCCAGGACCATCATCCCCGTCGAACCTCCGATCACCCGGATGAGGCCTCAGCAGTGCGGGTCAACCAGGAGCAATGATCCCACGGACCAGTCTCAGAACGAGTGTTGTTCTTGTAGCAGCGCGACCGGCAGCACGGGCACGGCCAGTCTCACCGGGTCGTTCGTCGTAAAGTAAGCGCATTCGCGGTCCAACCGTCCGATTGTTT
Source organism: Sipha flava (assembly GCF_003268045.1). Lineage (NCBI taxonomy): Eukaryota > Metazoa > Arthropoda > Insecta > Hemiptera > Aphididae > Sipha > Sipha flava. Next base: position 155,925 of record NW_020273045.1, read on the forward strand.
TTTTAAAACATCTCCTTTTGCACCGATATTTGTTTCGGAAAAATGCCATCCAGATCTGCCAACGGTATATTTTAGTCACCGTGTTCCGGAAAATTTTGTTCATTCAGGTTAAATTTTTTGTACAAACTAAAATCCTAAATGTGGTTTTGTGTACGCGCCTGATAATTTCTATTCGTGTTTTATTTAAATTTAATGTACCGTTTATTTCGTTATTTTTCACTAAAATTCGTCGAAAAATCATTCGAATTGCATCCGTAATTTTGGCACATTCAGTTGGCGCAAATATAGCTTACTTTCTATGACACATTTACGCGCAAACGTTGTCGACTCAGCGCCGATCTAGTCCGGCAAACACTCAAACGTAATACGATGGTTTTCGTTATGTTCCCGCAGGTCCAGCGATAACTTCGAAGACTCGTTGCGTTCGATGGACAGAGTCAACAACAGTGTGAGCTGCCAGGGGCATTCGCAACGAAGTTGCTGCAACGAAGACGATTCGAACCAGACCCAAACGAGTATCGTTAAGGTCTGCAAATGCCCGATGTCGCTGTGATTCATATTCAAATGCTCATTATTTTAATAAAATTAATATTATATTATGTATATATGTATAAAATAAAAATTATTTAATTTGCTTACGAAATAAAGTAATAAAAAAATAAAAATTATAAATCACAAAAATATACGTATATTTTTTTTTGTTTGCTGTAGCCGTTTGACGAACCGTCCGCTCGGACGTTACGAAAGTTACTTATTTCTCGTTTTGCTCGCGATTTGCTTTTCGATTTCTCCGAGTGTCTTGCCTTCGGTTTCCGGCAGACAGTAGTACACGAACACCACACCGACGCTGGTTAGCAACCCATAGAACAAGAAACATCCATGCAAATCCACCGCGTTGATGAGGTTCACCCACGTCTTGGACACGATGAACGCGATTATGTAGAAACTTGCAGCGCACACACCGCCAGCGACTCCTCGTCCCCTGCAAACGATTAAGGGATCGGTTAGCCGTACACGTATGTCCAGGGACCGGAACCGAAATCAACCGGTTCTGGAAAAGGTTAACCTTAATATTTCAGGAACTGTAACCATTAAGGTACCTTTATTTGAAAAAAAAAAAAAATGTAAAATCGTGACCTCAACCGTGATTTTAATTTTGGTTAATTTTGGTTAGTGTTAATATCGTCTAAGTCGATCCAGAAAAATAAAAGTTAATTTTTTTAACGTTATTCTCTTACGTTTTAAATTGCAATTTGCAATACATAAATATGTCTATAAACAAATAGTTAACGTATAGGTATAAACAAATAAATGTACTCGTAATAAATGAACGCTTAGCTCAGAGTATTATTATGTGTGTATTAATGTACGACCGATTTCGAAAAAATAATTCAACATTAGGTGTGTAAAAAGTTAATAAAATCGCGACTCTAAATATAATTTTTTTATTCAACTGGCCACCCATCAGTTTTCAATACAAATAATTTTCAAGGTACAGTCTATTTGAAGAAAAAAAAAAAATAATACAGATGTATGATTGTTATTTACAAATTATACAATAAACTTTTTTTATTATTTAAAAAAAATATATACATCGAATTAGAAACAAACACATAAATCAAACGGAAAAAACCAAAATCGAACATTTGTATTTGATTATTATTATTATTTTATTTTTCGTTTGAAGCTTATTAATATATTACAATAATTATGTTGTCTTTTAAATATTAAGTATAATGAATAATGATATTAATTAAGATTAAATGTATAAATGTTATAGATTCCGAGTGTAGTGAATGAAGATATTCTTTTCTCGCTAAATAATGTCGGTTGGTCAAAACGCTACAGTATACCAATCAGCTCCCGAACAACGTAAAACAAATACATTTTATGCTTTACACATAATATAAAAATTAATTTAAATTTAACTTTTGTAGATTAATTTTATTTTTGAGTTTTAAAATAGATTATTAATTAGAGTAGCTATATTTAAGCACTCGTGGCTTAGTAAACTCCCAAAAAAAATTATAGGAACATCATTGCCTCTAACTGTGTTAACATTTTTTTCTAACGACCGAAAGTAAACCTAACCGAAAATCATTACAAATGCGATTACAAGAATTTCATCGTTTCCCTAATTGGTCTAAAGGAACCACATAAGAATCAATATAACTAAATGAGCCCAAATGTAATTTACCAGGAAAAAAAACAATTTTTTTATAATTATTTTTTAGACGGTCAACAAATCGAAACAGTTTATTCTATAAAAGAAATAAATAATAGTTTATTTATAAAGCATTATACTATCAGCTGATCTTACATTCTCTGACCACATATCGTATATACACATAAAGCAATGCGCATGTTAAGGTTTATTTTGCCCCATATGGACGTAAATGAACGATTATAAAAATAAACGAATAAACTATTATAAACCTAGAAGTGTTTCGGTAACGTCGTACGATACCGGGGTAACGGTGTTAGCGTACCTGGTCGGGAACATTTCGCTGATCAACAGCCATGGCACGGGGGCGATGCCCACGTTCATGGAGAAGTATAGTGAGCAGAAGAGCAGCAGTGGGATGACGGGCAGAGAATACCAGCTAGTGGCGTACGTGTACGCGCCCAGTAGTAGGCAGCACAACGCACAGCTGGTCATGGAGACCAACGACAGGGCTCTTTTGCCAACAACGTGCACCAGGCAAATGCACGTCACGGTGCCGGCGAATTGGGACGCAGCCGACACGACCTGAAACGAATCGTAAGTTAGTGCTGTCCTGATTGTGTCCTGGTTTCATTGATAAGTTATCGGAAAAACCGTGCTACAGGGGCCGCATATCTCTGCCCAAACCTACTTTTAGTTGCGATCAAGTCGAGTTGAAAAAGTAAATCCGCAGCAGAAAAGTCAAGGAGTTTACTTTTTAATCCGCTAACGTCCGGTATCGATTTATAATACTACTAAAATTTGTTTCCACCAATGGTGAATTTTACGGATTCGTTTGTTTTATTCTTAAAAAAATACGCTAATTTTTCATTGACAATACCGCACAATCGTTTTTCCCCCTCTTGAACTGTCGCTGTGTCAATATCATTTGATTTTTTTTTTTTTTTTTTATGATAAGAACAAATCAATGACAGTATGAACGCGAGGGAATATCGAATATTACGGACGATATGGAAAGGGACGGAGGGGTTTGGTTTGGATAGACTTACGGTGAGCAGGTTCGGCGATAGCGGTACTTTCAACCGGGCAAACACTTCGATCATATACGCTCTCAAGGCCGTCAGCGAACCGGCGTGGTAGAAGAAGACGTACGCAATGATCAGCCGCATCGGCACAAGAATGCCGGGACGGAGAAGGTCTTTTAAGCCGTAAACGAATCCGGGTTGGCGTTCGGGTCTCGGGTCGCACTCGCTGTCTGAAAACAAAACCGTTTTCAAGATAAAAAAAAAAAAAAAAAAAAAAAAACGCGCTCTGCCCGCCGAAAAACGTGATCGACTCGGCGCAAGGTTTAACGACCGCTAATGTACGATCATTGTTAAACGTGTCGGGTGTGCGTACACGGGTTCCGATTCCGCGACGGAATCGGATAGAAACCGTTCGCAAACCTGGCACGCCGGTGTATCCGGACGATTTCCTCAGCTCGGCTTCCCACGCGCTTTTGTACTCGTCCCTGGACGCCTCGCAGTACAGCTGTAGCGCGCGGAACTCGTCGCTCACCTCCTCAGCGGAAACCCAGCCCCGGAGCCATCTCAGCGCCGACATGGCCTCGTCCTTCCTGCCTTTGGTCAACAGCCACACGGGCGACTCGGGCACCTGCGCAACCGTACCGGAATCAGAAGCAGTGATACGTTTACGGAACAGAACGTTTTATCCCCCACTCCCCGCTAGCGTGTGCGGGTACGTACGCGGGCATTCGGAATATTTTATAGATTGTCCCGATAGAGCGTAACACTATCCAACGATCGTGGGCGTACGTGATTGTTCGGGTCGATCAAATGGGTTGCTGCCGTATGCATTGCCGGAACACCGAGGGTAGATATCGGTATGCTACGGTCGATTTATAAATTAATTTGCAGGTATTCGTTCGAATTAAATACCTTTCGTCAAATAGTTATCACTCGGTAGTTGCGAATAATAATATGCGTCTGCGGCCGTTCGATAACCTGTCCGTGTAACTCGGTTATCACTCTAAAGCCTTTTACGATCGGCAAACTCGCTACAAATATGCGTTTTTCAAATTCTAGAAAAAATGATTTTGGCGCACAATAAAAGTTAAGCTTGTTTATCCGTTTTGGGACGTGACAAGGATTCAGGTAGTATCGTATTCAGGCCGTGATCACCAGGACCAGTGATTTGGTATTCATTGTAAAATAACAGTCAAAACCGCGGTAAATATTTTAATACAAGCATAACCGGTCGTTACCGTGATTTTGATTATGATTATTTGACTATGTATTTACGAGAACGACCGAATCGTTGTTAACTCGAATAACCCATCTCCGCTTTTGGGCCTACGAATCCGATTTATTTACATATAAATTATAATTTAACGTGCTCAATGCATATCAATTACCGAAAAAAAAAAAAAAAAAACCCGGTGAACTTTATTGTCCACGGTTGTGAATGGATATGTGTACATCACTTTTAGGTCTTGCCTTGACTCCAGTAAAATGTTATAATTAAATTAAACCCGCAGGACTCGGAGGAAGTACAACGTTGAACCACAAAGAAAGACCGGAGAGATATCACGTTCCGTTGAACACGGCCAGCTCCGATTATTATAAATTCCCGGTCAACTGGCATGTAAAATTATGAAATTCGGAACGTCTCCACCCCTTCCCCATACGGTAACCTATGTACTTGTAGTCGCGTTCGCCCGCGTGGGAGTTACAACCAAAAGAAACGTTCAAGCTGCGTTCATCCGATAACTGAGCTTTTTTAATGAGATATCGCTCGACTGTTTGCGCGAAAAATAATATCTACAAAGCGTTTCCATTTGTCGGGGTCGCGATCGCGGTAGCGTCGCGTATCGTTAACTCGCCGAGGATGAATCCGAAACGTGACATCGCGCCAAACAACTCTTATCGTCCGGGGCCAAGCGTATTAAACTGTTTGTACGAATCGCGTGCGATAGAACAATACGCGACGCGGCAGACACGGTTTGTTTGTTTTATTTATTTAGCAATCTTGCGGTCGAGAACTTCACGTCGAACCCGGCAAGTGCGACATGATTTCAACAATCGATCATCGGAACTCGCGTGGTCGGAGAGGGGTGTTTTCGAAGTCGGCTGGTAAACTCGATTCGAGAGAGGAGCGGAACGGGCGGACACGAGCCGTTCTCGAATAACAAAACACTTGGTCCGGGTTGCACTTGATCCGGATATCGTTAAAAGCGTTTCGTATCGGTTGGGGACGATAAAATAGTCCTTAATTAAAAATCGGTTTAAGGTTACGGGTGCTTTGGAGTGTTAATCGGATACGTCAGTACAAGAGATTCAAAATATTTAAGTTTACTGTTGAAAACCTATTCGTAACACCGACGGTTATGCGTTCCGTACGCGAGAACACAATACTATTCGGATCACGCATTTAATTATCCGCCGTAGCTACATATTCCTGAAATACGGTATATATTTAAACCGCAAAACTGTTGCTAGACGTCATTACGATGAATTTATAAGTTAATTCATTCACTTAAATTACAATACCAATTTGGGTAGCAAATATTTATCACTAAGTTGCATTTGAATGAGCAATAATGCATTTTACGGTAGTATAGTGTTGTTTGCGCGGAGGATGGAGAACGGAATTTCGATTTAAATTTTTTAATGTTTTACGGTTCAAAATTACACATCGAACTCGTTGATGCGGTATTCTATTATAATCGGTGTGTATTCTTGAAAATTAACGCCTGTGGTTGTGGTAGAAACCGTAGAAAAAACCAAATGTTCCGGATAGCCCGTTCGTTAAGCGCAGTTAACACACGAGCATAGGCACAACTAAAGGGGGTCTTGGGTGGCTTAGCACCGCTAAATATTTTAATAGCCCTGCCAGATTAAGAATCATGAACCTCAAAATGTTGTGTTTGAGATAAAATTTAATCGTCTATGTTGATAATTTCAGTGTATGAAATACGAGTAAGTGTTAAGTTGTTTTCGGTGTATTATAACTTTTGTTTTACTTAAGAACATTCTAAATTAAAATTTGGTCGTAAAATCGCGCTTTTTAACCTTCTCAAATTTGACATGATTCTAGAGTAATCGAATGGTGACCAGTTTTGCCTGTAATTAAATTAGTAGACAGTTGTGTGGAGGTGTATCCGATCTTGGTTCTCATAGCCCCTTCCAAATGGTAAGTTCCAGTCGCACCCATGGATGTTAGTTTTCTAGTAACCGGTGAAACATTGCTGCACTGGACAACTATTTTGCTAGCATATTGTACTGCTGGAGAAATACAAGCTGCTACTAGTTAAGTACAAACAACTAGTCGTTCAAATACTCGATACTATTTACTATCGCGTCTCATGAAATAACACGTTAGTTCGTGTCAAAATGTTGAAATATTTCGACTTCACTAGTGGACCGGTACGCAAAGAAAACAGTCAACTTATTTACTAGGTAGCAAACTTAATTCAGACGATGCTTTTATACTAGTAAGGTACCTAGCAATTTGCAACGCAATTTTCAGAGGTGTCGTAGTCCATGCGGAAAATTAGTCTAAAGATAGGGGAGGCTTCAGCCCTCTTAACCACCCTTGTATCACAAGGGTGCACAGACGCATACGCACGCACACGTTAGCGCAAACGATGCGTTTACCATGCACAGGGCCGCGAAGGCGACGGCGGGCACCGCGCAGCTGACGAGCATGACCAATCTCCACGGGAGCAAGCAACCGAGCCCGAACTCCAACAGGTGGCCGAGCACGGCGTTGGCGTTGGAGTACGTGGCCAACCGACCACGGAGCTTGGGCTCGGTAATCTCACCGATGTACGCCAGCAAAGGCGCCTCCAGGAACCCGATGCCGACGCCCATAGACGCGGACGCAACGTACAGCATGGCCGCGGACTGCGCCGAGTGCAGCAGGTACCACGAGACCGCGTGCGGCACCGTCACCAGCACCATGGTCCACTTCCTGCCCAGCGGCGCCTGTAAGCAGCCCGACAGCACGCTGCCCACCGGCTGGCACAGCAACAGCACGCTGCCTGCAACGGGGTGAGCACAACAACGGGGTGAGTACAACAGTGGGGTGTGCACACGGCGCTAACGTGGCCGTGTCGTCCGAATCACCCGCCGCCCGGGACCACACGAGCGCGCACGGAGCAGAGGGTGGGTTACCGACGTGAATGGGTTTGCGGGCGAGCGCAATAGTTCCGAGAGCCGAAATGTTTACGCATGAATTTTTAACGGTTTGACGGTTTTTTTTTTTTTTTATAAATGTACGCCTAGAATATTAAAATTCGAAACAATAATGATGTGATAGGTAAATTTTAATTTTATAAAGAGAACGCGAGCAGCGAGTTTTCCACCCCTGGTGTATGGAGTGCGTCGTAAGGGTACGCGATATGGTCACACGAGCAACGTGCGTTAAAAATGTTTTTTAAAAAAAAAAAAATTTAAAAATGTTTCGAATGCAAACGTCAAACCACGGAAACGCGTTAATATCAGTAATATTGGTAACCGTACGGAAGAAGCGACGACACGACCTTCGTTAATACAAGTAAATTAGTACATGTAATTAAATTGATTACATTAAGAGGTTGTTATTATAATAATAATAATAATATTAAAAAAATAAAATAAATTATAATTTTGTCATAAAAATAACAAAAAACAAAAGAAATACATTGTTATTGACTTTATAATAATAATAATATGATTGATGTCGAGTCGAGTCGAGTTCAAAATTCGAGTACTCGAAAAATATTGAGTACTCAACGATTTGAATTGCCAAGTACTCGAAAGTAAAAGTCTAGTATTTAATCGAGAAAAAATTCGTTGTTTCTTATCTGTATAAATTATCGTTATCACGATGATAAAATATCAAATTTTCTATCGGAAATATTTGGACCCCAGTTATTTATAGTCTTAATATTTATTTTTCAATAAAATAGTGAAAAACACCGGAGAACTCCACAAAGTCGAGTAAAGTCAAATACTCGATTTAAGTCGATTAAAATCGAGCAGTTGTATTTAGGTGTACAACATTTTTTTTCGTAGAGTCGATTTCAAGACAACGGGGTATAACGAATGAGATCGCGGTAATCGTTTGGTACGACAGTATTGCGTTTATAACGTTAATCGCCGCCATTGTGTCCGCGACTTTCTGGCAAACGGTTCTTTTCCATCGAATTCGCAAGAGAAACTCGAAAAGACGCTTTTTTTTAACCCCCCCCCCAATTACAACTACATATTATTATTATTATTATTATTATTATTATCTGTTCTCACCACGCACCACTGATGGTTCGTTTTTATTGTGGTTATAAAAATATTAATTTAATGATTACGAACTGAACCATGAAGCCTGGTAATCGTCCAACGACAGGCCCTCTTTCGCGTTGTGAAGCTCGCCGATCACTATTGTAGGAACGGCTATCATCATTCCCAAGTCTAATACCAACAGACTCACGGCGACCGTCGCGAGCACCTGTAACGTAAATCAATTGATTGCAACGCAACACGGTATGTTATCCTCTATCGACGGTTGAGGTACATTGCGGAAACAGCAACCACGGTAACCGCCGGTTTTCAGTGGCAATATTTCAGCGGCGTTTATCGATCGCAAGACTACGCGACTATACCTAATATATATATTATGTGGATCTTGTGCAAAATTGCTCGGTTAGAATATTATAACAGTATATTACGTTGCTCCGAAACGCATGAAATTCCAGTTTAGTTTCGAGTAAACACGTTACGGTTTATACTCGTGTGAGTAATAAATGATCACACGTGCGCGTGTGGGTGTGTGTGGATCAATTCCAGTGACGATGTGAGGGGGACAATGGGGGCAGTTGCTCAGGGCCCCGCGATTCTGAAATATTTTTTAACTGTGCTCAAATTTAACTGAACTTAAAATATTTTATAAATATAAATTATAAGATCCAACATTTAATTGGAATTTAGGGGGAAAAACTTATAGCGAGACAGACTTTGACGTGAACCCGGTCCAAGAACAATACACTCCCATGATGACCGATCGAAGTTTATATTTTATTCGTTCAGTAATAATATTAAATTAGTTAATATTTTAATTAAATATTTATTTAATTTAATTATTAATTAAATATTAATACTAATATACGATTTCGATGTTCGGAGAAAGAGGAGGAGGAGAAGTTATAAAAATGCGTACGTACTAGCCATATTATGGTATTTGTAGAATACCAAACCTTTATATAAACCTTCCAAAAAATTAACATCCGAAGCCCGTAAAGGAGAGATATTTTACCGTAACTATGACGCGCAAAGGAGGATCTTAGAAAACGAAGAAAAAACATAGGCAATGATTCATTTACAAGAGCAAAGCCTATTTGGTTTAACTCGAAATTCTATATACTGTGTATATTCGAATTGAAACTGTTTGCAGGCGAACGGTCGTACCCGGTTGGGAGGCCCGGGGGAAATCGAATGTTCTAGGACATCGATAACTCCGAAATAACATTTGGATTGCCAGCATACCGGGTTTGATCGATCCGGTGCGGTAGCTAAGCGCATAAATTACATTTACAGATATATAAATGAAATCATATTAAATTGTTGTTCAAAATCAAGACTATTATTATCTTATTGAACTGAACGCGGACGTACCATACTGGACTGATTTTTTTTTTTTTGTAGACAAGAGGACCGGACCGAAAAAGACCGGACCATGGTTCTATGCTATAGTGCACACTAACCGTCGAAATTTAACTACCAACAGACGATAACAATAAACGGATAACTGCAATAATGTGAGACCAACCGCTCGTCGTACGTACCTGCGCCAGTATTCGGCGTGTCTTGTGCAGTTCTTTCCTGTTACGGCCGGACCCGATAAGGACTTCGCCGCCCAGCTCTCTGCGAACAAAACAAATGCCAAAGGTCAGTACGCATTTATTATTATTTCATTGACGTGCTATCACGACGCGTGGGCTTTCCGTTCTCTCCTTTTGCGTTTCTATGACCTCGCAAGGTCCCTCAGCGTTCGGTCTACACCGGCCGTTGAAACGATTCGGCCTTGCCAGTCATTTTAAAAAATAACCGTGCATACCATAATGCGCTGATATGGTTTTTGTTTTTTATTATTTGATCGTTTGAATTTAACCGGTTCGACCACTCGATTGTGTGTTATGTATCATAGTGTAATATCATCCTATAATAACTATAGGATACAATGCGATTCGCAAGAACAAGCGATGGATTGTGGCCCCTGTAGAAATTTTTATAGCCCTCTCATTTTATCAAAAATTAATAAATTCTAGTTTTGAATGTTTTTATATTTTTTTCCTAAAATTCATCAAGCTTTAAATATTAGCAGTCTATTGTGTATTGACAATAATTGTAATAATAATATATTGTAATAATTATTATTGCACTAACAAATATAAAACTACTTATTTTTATCACAAATTATGTTTATTTATAGATGAACGTAGTATTAATTTTAGATTTACCTTGTGCGATCGTCGGGCCATGCATTGTCGCGTCGTCCGATGACAATATTATAACGATAATGGATAACAATTTGTATGGCAAAACACAATTAATTTTTGAAAGAAGATGTTTTATTGATTATTTTAAAAAAAAAAATTAGCGTAATTAAATAACTCAAAATTAATTTTTTTTTTTATGAATTGTAAAATACAATGCCAGGTAAAGAATAAGACACCCATAAATTGTTTCTCCTAGGAAATGTTCTCTATCACTTTAATTCGAACTAAAGATAAGGAGTTTTTGGAATACATTTTTCTAGTCCTATAATATAGTCCCCACAGATAATAATACCAAGTCAATAGCATATTGAGCGTTGCGTTTCAAATTAAATGATAATAATTAATGTTAAATGATACGGTATAAAGACCATGAAGATGAATATAAAAATGACCAATGGACGGGCATAACGTGTAAACCCATCTAACGGTACTTTTTAATCAACTAGACGCGTACAAGATAACGTTTTTATTGTTGCTCAAAAGAAGATAACGATTGATCTGATCAAGCATTTATATTGGGTTCATCTGATGGATACAAATCGAGATCGCATCATTACAGTTCGCTGAATGGGAATGTAGACCACGTTGTGGATCCGAAAATGATAAGCGACTAAGGAGCTCAGAACAATCATTATTATTGCAGAAAAAATTCGTATAAGAGACATACGTCAAGTTTTCTGTGATTGAGAGCATGAAGAAATCGAAAAGGTAAGAAGCACGGGATGTATTGAGATTCAAGATTTCAGAATCCCGTTAAAATCCGTACTGCAACAATTTTCCGGCAATGTTGTAGTATTTATTATTACACAGTAATCTATATACATAAAAATGGAGCCAAAAATGTATAACATTTCATCAATTGAGAACGGCTGGGCCGATTTGGCTCGAATTTTTTTTTTTATGTACACAATATACAGAGATAATACACATGAGTGGCTGACAAAAAGAGCAAATTCAGCAGCAAAAAATGTGGACGTCAACGAGTTGAATCTTAAAATACAACATTTGTTACCAGGAGACTTGGTGTCATACAAATCTATTGATACAGTTTTCGATGCTACTGAAGCTGTAAATTATCCAACATATAGTTTTTAAACTCATTGGATTTACCAGTCCACCGCAAAATTTACAACTGAAGGTTGGACATCTGGTTATTTTGGTTCATGATTTGAACCCCCCCTGGTTGTGTAACGGCACGCGATTAGTTATTAAAAAATTAATGGAAAATGTTATCGAAGCCATCATTTCAAATGGCAAATTCTGAGGTGAAAATATATTATTACCACGAATCCCTATTTTACCCACAGATATGCCAATACAATTTAAACGCCTTCAATTTCCAATTAGATTAGCATTTACAATGACTATCAATAAGTCTCAAGGCCAAACGATGTCTGTCTGTGGCTTAGATTTGAGCTCATCATGTTTTTCACACGAACAATTATAATTAATTATAAGTGACGTGCTCTCAAACCATCCAGTTTGTGTTGGCGAAAGATGACAACAAATTTCGTACACTCTGTTGCATTAAGGGATTGATATTGTTTTTTACTTATATTATTATAATTAGCGATATATATCATTTTTAAGAATCAATTTTAATAAATTGTTAAAAAAAAAAATGTTTGATGTTTTTTCATTTTTATATTCCGTCACCGTTCACAGCACTCCATACCTTTTCCACTTATATCCACATCTTTACATACTTATATTAAATTAGTTTTTTTTTTCTGGCAAAATATTCTCTAGAAATAATTTATATGACAAAACAACGTTTGTCGGCTCAGCTAGTTATATATATATATATATATATATATATATATATATTATTGCAATACTTTTACAGGTAGTTTTAATAAGATTATACATTTTGGCCGTTATAGCTTTGTCAATACAAATTATTTAAGCCAATGTTACTATTGAATTACTAAAGTACAGTTTTGTATTCAATTTAATCGTATCAAGCATACGCAACGGTGATCGATCGATTTACATTTTTAAATACTCGAAAAAAAAATTAATTTAACGATGTATTTTTACATAGCAAAGGTGATACAATACTTATATTCCGGAATCTCTAGTTTAATATTCTACGCTTCTCGCTGCCTACCAACGTAAAGCTTTTAAGACCCAAAAATTCTGCTGAATAAACTACGAGTGCAAAATAATAGTATTTTTGCTTTTAGTTTAATTCAATAATGTATTCTATAAGTCGCATATTTTATAACTTTATTCCTTACACGTGCACATACTCGTATAAGGGAGTGGAGAGGTTTGAGTGTGTAAATGCATATTCCAGACTTTATCAGTGTTCGGAGTCGAGTCCGAGTACTCACGATTATATTCGATAAAAAAAATGTTTGTATTTGTAAACACGATTACTCGATTTTACTCGACTTTATTTCGCTATTTTATTGAAAAATAAATGAATCGCTAACTGCAGAAACGGGACAAGTCCATTTTTATCAAATTTGATTTTATTATCATTTTTTGTTAAGTACGCGTAAATACATCGTTTACTGTAGAATAGAGTCAAATCCGCTATCCAAACGCTAAATATAGCGTTTGGAAATTTCACTTTACTGCAGAAAGGGAACATATGTTCGGTTTTTCATCATTCCTGAAAAATTAGGAAAAGTGGACTTGTCCCGTTTCTGCAGTTAGCTATTCAAATGTTAAAACTACGAATAACTCGGAGCCAAATATTTCCGATAACAAATACCAGGAAGGTTGATGGTTATGGTTAACAATAGATTGTCATTGCTTTGATATCTTAACATCACAATAAAATACATCATATACAGATTTAACTTATGGTTTAACCCCCCAGATTTAACCTCATTTTTCAGTTACACGACTTTATTATTTCTCGAGCGCTCGAATTTCGGACTCTACTCGAATCGGAGCAATCGAATCCCGGCTTGATTACTCGAATTGACACCGAAAAACAGTACTCGTCCAACTCTAACGTTTTGAAACGGTCAACATTATATTAACGAATCGCTGTACGCGATGGGCCCGTTGAATAAACCGTGCGAGATTTCAATTACCCTGGGCCCATTGGAATCATCTTCGCCGTCGCCACTGCATGCACGCTTTGGTCTGTACGCGAACACGATACAACGTCGTCGCCAGTGGAATAGCGAACTACAAAGAATATATAAGCCAACAATTTATTAATGACAATTAGTTTCCGCGTGCTGCCGCGTCGTCATTAGTCGCTGTATGCCGTCGTCTGCGTTTATCCGCTAGTTCACGGATAAAAAATATCGCAGAATTGAATGAGTTTATAAAAAATTTAGAATCAAATTAAGTTACAAATATTAACTTATGTATTAAGTATAATTAATTGTTCAAAAAAAAAAAAAAAAAGGGTTTTTCATGTTCGTTGTTTTATGAAGTATGTATTTGTATTTTCTGAGTCCATTTTTATTGAAAAGAAATAAATAAGTTGGTCAATTTCTTATTTAATCTAAAACCAATTTTTTTTTTTTTTTAAAAATAGACTCAAAAAATACATTAGATTTTTCGATGGACTCATATCGGTTAAATATATACTGCTATGGAGTAAATGTTAAATAATTTAAATCTCCGCAGAATATAAACAACGAGTCGTACCAGGGTCACCGCAATGACCCGTTGATCTTTGTGAAACGGTTTTGTGATCACGTCGGCGCACAACCTTTTCCTCGGCAACTGTGCGCGTGTCGATCGATATCACAATACGGGCGCAGCTTTTTTCGAAGGACGTGTCGTGCGATTGTTTTTGTTTCGTCCGTTTCGACTTTCACGGTTGATATCAAAATGCGCAGGGCCGTGGTAACGGGTTGGGCGGATTGAAAAAAAAAATAAAAAACACCAACTTATGAATGTTTAAACCGTGAACATGAGTACGTGTAATGGAATGCGCAACCGTACGCAATGCAATTTACATTTTATAAACATTTCAAATGTTACGAATGTAAGAGACCACTTCGTGACTAACGATTTGTTTCACCAGTTAGATTTCATTGCATATTGTTGCCCTGCCTGTGCGTAAATATAAAAATAACGATCTATAAGTTACGTTAAATCTATAAATCACTGCGGAATAACCACATATCTATGGAACATAGATTTGTTATAGACAATCACTATTGATTTTCTGGTTACCACACCGTAATTTTTTTTTTTTTTACTAAACCACTACAGTTTGACACGTGCCGATAAGATAATTGTCTTAATATTTGGCGACTGTTTTTTTTTCGCCTGTGTTAGTTACTAAAACACCAAAACTATCTAAAAACTAGTTTTTGAAGCTGTTACATTTAGGCTATCGAAACATTTCAACGACTTAAAAAATTTTCTCAGGACGACGCTGACTACTTAACCGAAAACCGTGTGAAAATCTAGAATTTAGAAATGAGAAGTAATACAATTATAAGCCAGCTATAGTATGTACATTGTTAATGTCAATTAGGATTCATTTTTTGCAAGTGTTGACGAAGACAATTAATTTTATGGTTTCTTTTCATATAACACACAGCTTTTTATTGTGATTACGTTTTGAAATAATACGTAATATTGTACGTTTACGAAGTATATGCACACTGGATTAGAACTATTATTCTTCGGATTCGTGCATTTTTACATTTTATTAATTAATTTCGTCTTACGGTAATCTAAGTATAATACGGATTATTCAAAGCAATATTTTTGTTGTCTTTTCACATAAAAAATTCTTAAACCTTACATTTCTTAGTTTTGTTTGCGGAATTTCATTAATCATTCAATAACCCCGGCCATTGTACAACATTATAATATATATTATAAAAAAAGCAAAATGGTAGTTTTATTATACTAAATATTATAAATGTTAGGTGAACTTTTCTCTTAAACTTTCATAACGACTTTTTAATATCCATGGAATTTAATATATTATATATTATTCTGCATTTTCCTCGTGTGGCGATAATATATACGATACTCGATCACACACATATACATATAAATATATATATAATAGTGTACTGAAAAAATGATTTTAAATGAAGAAAGAGACATTATATCGTGAATAATTATTTTTTTTCGCGAAACGCTTTTCAGAAATAATCTTGAAATCACTTTTATATCTCTTCATGCGTGTGCACCACCAAATTTAAATAAACAATTAAGTAAAAACTGAATATTATCCAGAGATTTTATTTATTATTTCTATATGGAGATTTTTTTCTTCTTAGAAACCAAGACAAGAGGATTAGTTAGTTTTTCAATAGAAAAGCCCTGACTATGGAAACAATTAATTCAAAATCAATATGAAAAATATCTCCGAAACAATATTTATTATAAAATTGTGTAATTTATCGGCTTCGGCCAAAGAATAAAAGTTGAATTGTTTCTCATGTACAAGTTTTCCGCGTTATCTACGGTTTACTGGTCGAGGTACGCGTTTCGTTTGATTACTATTTTCGTCCAATTAAACACCATAAATATTCATAAAAACTAAGCATTGCGGGCCTGTACGTGACATATTAAAATATGTATTCATTAATATATAGTTCCAGCCCTACTCGTCCCAGTCGTTTATCCTATAGCTTTTTTCTTCCGCGCGACGAAATTCATAGATTCGCACAATAAAGCGAGGGTCGAGAGTTTGATAATATAATATAAATAATGTTTTAAATGTGATATCGATCATTAAAAAGATCGGTCGTAACTATTATTTTGAAAGTTGATATATTAATTATACCTAATTGATATTAAACTGACATAATTTACCGACCAGTCACAAACAGCTTCTGCTAACGGACGAAATGGAAATTATATATAAATTATCGAAATCATCTTGTTATCGGCTAATCGTTCTCAGGAAATAGTATAGGAAACATACCGGACTCGACTGCTTAATAATTTGCCTTTTAAATGCACAACAAACGTTGGTGATGCTTATGATTATAAACCCAACGAGGTGCTCTCGAAAAGCGATTACTACTCATACCTCCGCATTCTTAACCGATCCAGCAAAAATTGTTGGAGTAAACGACTATGGAAGATGTGAGTGACCCATTTAAGTACGTTTACTGACCGTGTCTTATATCGTGACAAGTTTCAAAGCATTGTTTTTCGCTCCGTTGTGTGACTGTTTGCTCTAGCATCGAAATTAATAATATATTCTACATTGCATTCGTGCGTGAATTGAAAAGCGACTGCCCAACGATTGGGGCTGGGTAGTGAGACGAGTTTTAATCAACAGTGTTCATATTAGAGATGGGCAAAATACATCGATGTTTTCGTTCGATATATCGAAACCCCACATCGATGTTTTTATTGCGATGTATTGAAAAAAAATCGATTTTTTTCTAATCCGAAGTCCGATGTTTTAATAACGTATTTATTTAAACATTTCACAATTTATACATAACATACATACATATAACACAGATACAATTTTTCTTAAAACATCGATGTTTTTGTCGAAAATATCGATCACCAACATAGATGTTTCAAGAGATACATCGAAACACCGATGTTTCAAACTTTTTGCCCATCTCTAGTTCATATGTATAAAACAGTACTGCGTTCACGTATGAGTGGACACGGCTTAAGGGCTTGCACGATTCAAATTTTTTGGCGTTTTATTCGAGTGCGTTTGAAACGTTTCAAAATGCGTTTCAACGGCGCAGAAATATTAATAGTTGGGATGTTACGAATAATACGAGTACGTTTTGTCAGCAGCCGACGCGAGGCCGCGGGGTAGCTTTTCCAAAAGAATTCGAATGTCCTAACATCGTCGCGTGGGATTGATCCCTATTGTTACACGTGTATTCATCACGTACAGAGGTGTATGCGTGTGGAAATGGGTGAAATATTCTCCTCTCCCTATGAACGACCCATTTATGTAGTCCGAAATCGTCAACGGATTTAGTAATATCAGTATTGTAGAATTTCGTTTAAAAAGCTAATTTATGTTTTTATGAGAGCAAAATTTATATTTCCAAGCACCGGACACGCCAATGCACCGTACCACAACTAGAACGGAAACGAAGTGCATCTTTTACTTAACGCGATTTTCGAACCGATTACGCTGATTCTTGTCTGCGTCTAACAACTGTTCGGCGTACACAGTAATGCGTAGAATTTATTACCGTGAACGGCGGACGACTACCCACCGCGATAGGACACAATCAATCGCGATCCGACAAGAATTTTGTACAACGTATTAGTGTATTGTCGCGCACATGAATATACTGTCGACGGACGAAATAAATAAAAAAAAAAAAAAAAAAAAAAATTCTATGAGTTTGGTAATATTCTCGAGTAGATCAAACGGATTCGTGTTTCGCTGGTACGATCATTATAATATCGATTCCGCGTGTAATAATAACTAACGAGTACGACTGTCTAACGCAACTGTAAGATTGATCATTAGATTTTTTTTTCGACATCGTAAAATATACCAATGACTCAGGGGTTGGCAGTTTGTATTTTTAAATAGCCAACGAACCTTAGATAGAACTTAAATGTGTCTCGGGAAACCCATGCTTGTGTAGAAAACGCTGAAAGCTATGAACATAATCTGAAGCGTCAGATGAGGTACGTTTTTTAAGTAAATATTATTCATAAGTTTTTCCGTCGAACTGATTTTGAATCAATTTGTTTCTTTATTCCGTGTTTTTTATATTTCAAATTACTCTATGTCTTGTCTTGATTTCCTGGAAGAAAAAATCTTAGCACCGAAACAATGGCATAATGTACGGATGATTTAAATACGACGCACTCGCGTGAAGAGATATAAAAGCATTTCCAAAAGCATTTCTTAAAAGCATTTTCGTGGAAAACTTATTATTCACGACATACGTAATTTCTCTCTCTTCGTTTCAAATGTAAAACATTATATATTTTTCATTATTCGTAATGTTCGATCTATCCTCATAGGCATAATAAATATATGTGTTAAATGAATTGCGTGAGAATATTATGTATTTTATGCAAATAAACTAAAAAATAAATAATAATACATTTATTTTAATTTTTATATTAGTCGTGGTAGAGTAGTCATCCATAAATTACACTAGGTAAGATAATATTTCGAATTGGACGTATATTATGTTGGTACACGGGTGTTCTTAAAAAATACAATGTAAAAATATTAATTTCGTGTTTCTATTCAAGTGTGATACTATTACATTTCCCAATATTGCAGTACAACCATAATCTACTTAAATTTCTGATTGCGTTGATTTCATAATCTCGTCCAAGTATGGTTGCATTCATATCGCTTCACTATTGAAACAGCGTCGATATCAATACAATCTGTTACGATGCTGGTATTCCATAACGTAACAGTAGGTAGAACTAAATGTAAAGGCTTATCCGTTGCTGTAACGTATACACCGAAAATTTGAAACATCGAGAATTTTTGTTGGACTGACGGTCGGACGTGAGGTAAAAAAAAAGTATAAATAATTAAAACAATGCCATTGTTCTGGGTAGAACACGATTGTGTGCGTTTGTAGATGGGTAACAAAAATGTGGGTAAGATAAATAAATAAACACGATTGATTATGAAATTGTATGCAACGTTGTCAAATTTACTAATGTCATGGTGTATGTATACAATAAATAAATGAATACATTCATAATAATTCATAAAAAAAAAAAATTAATAATAAAATAATAAATAAAATTAGGATAACTAAATAAAATAAATAAATAAAATCAACAATTTTTATTTTAATGGAATTATTGTTAATAAATTATTTGAAAAAAAAAAATAAATTTTGATTCACTGACATCTATAACCAACTACTTTTACTGAAACCCGGAAAATACCGTATAATATAACGGAAATAACGAACTTTCGTTATATCTGTATATATTTGATATCATTAACAATAAACATGGGTAATACAAGCGATATAACACATAGTTTTTATTGACTTTTTCAAGTTCACTCGTATAGGCGTGTGGTATACACCAATGAAAATTGGCACCAACGCTTAAAACTTCGTACGCAATAGTCCAGTTCAAAGTCAGGTAAAATCGTACGTAATCGTGTAGCTTAAAAAGGTATCGCCGATAACGAACGTACGCAATCGTGTCTTACCCATTGTTCTAGGCACACGAATTCCGTTTAGGACGGCGATCCTCACTAGAATTTTAGAAAGGGCCAAATGTAATTTTTGAAAATTACTTGCGGGCCGCATACATTTTTAATAATAATAACCGTAACATTGATTGTTTTTCAGAAAAAATTCCTTTTCTTAATTCAACTGGTTTGTCTTTTCTTATTTTACGAGTAGATGGGTGGGGATAAATTTTAGAAATTTAATATGCTGAGTTGTGTAATGACGATTAAAATTATAACGTTTTGGTATATTTATGGTTTTACGATAAATTAAACATAAAGCATCGTGTTTCTAACCATAAATATAGAAAAATTAAATTTCCCAATTGTCTTGAAATATTCTGCGTTCATCTTTGATTTTACGTTTAGCCATGATAGACAATTAAAATGTACGTGATAAAATACAAACGGACAATTACTAAGTTTACACGATAAGAGTTAAGCCATTCTTAATTTAAACCAATTTTATTCAATTAGTCAATTTAAATTGCTTGTACATGTGAGTATTATTAAAGTTCATCATTTTCATTATTCCATGAAATTGGTATTTCTTCCAAATCTATTTTTTTTAATACTTATTAATTATCAATAGTCAAATATTTAAATATTAAAAGTTGTAATTTATTTCTTAAATTTTAAATATTTTTTCATTTACTATTTAAAAACTTATTTAATATGGATTCTACACAAGTAATCGTTTGTTTAAACTCGTCTAAACTTAAATACGAGGCACGTCGCAGTAAATTTAAACTTTTATTACTGCGCCTTCGTTTCCCATATAGCAGTTTCATAATATTATTTTCTTTTATAGAAACAACCAATGTAGCTGTTTCTGCAGAACTCCAACTACATCTTTTGATTGGGTTATTCATTCCTAATACGATTATAAGTTTCTAATACATACGTATAATAGTTACGACTAATAAGTATAATTAAAATATTCATAAAAATAAAATCTGAACAATGTGTTAAGTCATCACTTATCAAAATAAAATCGATTTTGTTTACATGTACAAAAATACAGCCGATTTTAATTATTAAACCGATTTATTTTGGTTAAACTACATATTAGAGCGTCCTTAAAGTAATAGCGGTTTATGTTATCGAGGTCGCTTTAAAGCGTTTATATAATTCATGATTAAACCACTTTAACTTTTAAACCGCCTTTAATTGTGCATGTAAACGTACAGTAAATATGTGATAATGGGTAAACATATTATACATGACTATGCGGTGGAATTGAATAAACCCATAATCATAGGTACCTGCTTATCTGTCCAACAGGTAATTCAATGTGGGATTTAAGTAATAAAAATCATTCACAATTTAATTTAATTAAAATAGACACTATATTATATAAATATGTATGTACAAATATCGATACGCGTTACAATTGCGGAGGAATTGCCGAATATATCGCGGAGTGTAATTCACGGTGTGTCGCGGATTGTACTCACGGACTGACTGACTGAGCGTCTGACCAGCCGGTATATATATATCGGCGTCGATTGTTTAGAACAGCGGTTCTCAACCGGGGGTCCGCGGACCCCTAGGAGTCCGCGAGTAGGTATTAGGGGGTCCCCGGAAAAAAAAGCGTAATGGCGGAAAAATTGAAATTTGTTGTAATTAATTGAAATTACTTGTGAAACTAGTAGTGAAATATTGTAAATGTTGTAAATAGGTTTTTCGTAACTTATACGATTTAGTATAAGTGTATAATAAGAGTATAATACTGGAAAACGTGTATTATTGAGAATAACCAACCAGAAATTTTTGAAGCACTGCATGATTTTCTCAGTGAAACTGATATGAACTTATCACAAGGCATCAAACACCAAATTGTTCAACATTTGAATGAGCTTAAAACAGCTTTTGCAAAATACTTCCCTAAATGTGGAAAAGAAGACCACTGGATTATGTTCCCTTTCAGTGAAATTTATTTCATATCTGCAGTTTTATCAGCCCGTGAAAAAGAAAAATTGATTGAACTGAAAACGGACTCTTCACTTCAAGCAGCATTTCTTGAAAAAAAATCACTGATCACTTTTTGGGCTAATGTGAAAGACGAATATTCTGAGCTTTCTTACAAAGCATTCAATGTTTTGCTACCGTTTACGAGCTCTGTATTAGTGGAAAGAGCCTTTTCGTCATACACATTTATTAAAAATAAGTACCGCAATAGACTCTCGGTGAGTTCAGACTTACGAGTTTATTTATCATCCGTGGAGCCAGATTTCAAAAAGTTAAGTGCTAGCAAACAAGCTCAAGGATCACATTAAAATTACATTTTTAACTCAATATTATTTTTTATTATTTATTTTTATACATACAATGTATTGCGCATGTTGATCAAAATAAATCAAATTTTTCATTATTAAACTTATTTCGTAAATTCATATGTATCTTATGTAAAAATATATGACGAATTGGCATTTGGGAGTCCGTAAAGTAGTAGTGAGTGGTCAAGGTGTGCGTGAATGAAAAAAGGTTGAGAACCGCTGGTCTAGAACACTCTCGAAATTACCTTAACGAGATAATCATCGCATATTCTAGAACATGGGATTTCCCCTTATTCACTGACAATATTGTAAACAACTTGGACGATTCGCGGTGCGTTGTTTACGTCACCACACAAGTTTAAAATAGAAAGGATAAAATAAATAAAAATAATAAGATAAAAAGCAACGTTCATTTATTCTCTGTTTATAGAATTTTGGATTTTAGAGTACAATTTAATTTTAGTACGGACCGCACTAAATTTGGTAAAGGACCGCGTAGTGAGGACCGCTGGTCTAGGATCTACTATTACAATGTAACTCTTTTCTTTAATTGTTCAATGCAATCTGATAAATTTATCGAATGTTTATTTTTCATTCATTATTGGAAAGTCACAATCAGTGGTGACGCTACACAATAAGCAATTTTGATAGATAAAAGTAACATCAATGACACGAAAGCTTGAATGGGAAGAAGCCCATTGACCACATCTTACAACATTACTTAATAATTATGATTAAAAGAATTTTTTGTTCGACTGACCCGCTGTATTACAAGTCACAACGGGCAATATCGTTTGGAATTGCTGCGGAGCGCATTTCATGAAATAATGTATTAAGGTCGTATTTTAGTTTATAAAGGAGTTTTTTTTTTTTTTTTTTACGATTTATTGCTAATACTCTTACAGTTGGCAGTCGGATGTGTTTCGGAAGATTTTGATTTGTTGTGATTTGTGATGATTCTTAGAGCAATTGATTAGAATCGAAACGTTTTATTCCGTTTCGCGTACCGCACTCAATACATGTACAAAAATTGAATCGGAGAAAATAAAAAAAACGTATAGAAAACCACGGTAGCAATAAAAAATATAAATGAGAAGAGAATGACGCGGCCATCTCCCTCTTGCGTTCAGTGTAAATATTTTTTCATCTGTTTTTTTTCTACGCGCAAGTCACGAACGACAAGCTCGAAGACGGGTCGCAGATCCTCGGGTTCGACGTTGTCAACGGTTACAATTAGCTACTTCAGCTGGTTCCGGTCGCGTACGCGTGCGCGCACGTATTTATTATGTTCCGCGTCATTACGGTTCGACTGCACGTCATTTTTTAATATCGCGGTAAAGGACTAGATTGCTGTTCACGTCGTCCCCGCAGGGCGCATCGGTGGCGGCCATCGCTGATCGGTCACCGGAGAATTTGGATTCGCACGCGATATTCATTATTCATATTTATTCCCGCGTACGAACACGCAT
The DNA here is from genome assembly GCF_003268045.1 of Sipha flava. Classification (NCBI taxonomy): domain Eukaryota; kingdom Metazoa; phylum Arthropoda; class Insecta; order Hemiptera; family Aphididae; genus Sipha; species Sipha flava. Next base: position 179,476 of record NW_020273045.1, read on the forward strand.
TTTTCGTCCACCGAACAACCCTGTGCAACCCACGTCCCAGGAGCTGCGCGTGCGTCGGCACTCCGCGTGCACATACAGGGTGTTCCACGAAGGTCACCCTAAATGATATCTTCCGAGACAACGAAGACACGGCACCGAATCCCGTTTTTTTCGTATCGTCTCGCTAGGACCAAGACTCGTGAGCAATTTAGTTATAAGACCTGTTTTGGTGAAAACATTTTGAATACGACTTTTCAATCGGGATAGTCGTTTTATAGAAATCTATCCTTTTTTTTTTCGCAGTGTCTTTCCGGAACATGAAAATGTAATAAAAAGGATTCGATCTTGTCTCCGTTATCTTCTGAGATATCGCGAGATGAGATACACTAGTTGGAAATACCGTATAATAAGTGTACAATAATGACTAGGGCCCGGAATTGTATGCATTTGTATATTTTTATATATTAAACGAAATAGTAGCTAGATAATGACAACAATTTGAATCTTAATCTAATGTGTTGGTATGCAAAATTAAATTTGGCATATTTTTGCATATTTGGAACATTTCAAATTATTATGCATATTTTAGCATTTTTCCGAAATATCATGCATATATAGATAAAAATATTAGGAAGTTGGTTATTAATATTATTATTTATTACTTAGCGCATGTCCATCGTAATTCCGTGAGTCGTGCAGTTATATAATTTGATTTTTGTTTTATAATAAAATAAGATAAAGTTTGCTAAAAGTACCAATACGATAGTAAATCTCCAGGTAACTTTAAAAATGTTATAAAAATCCACTTGATTTGTTTGATTTGATCGATTTTCGTTTGTGACTTATTGTTTAGATGAGTGAGTATTCAAAATACAATTTAATTTCATTACAACATACAATTCAATAAAATATATAAAATACAGTTGATATATACTTTTAAAGTATATTTTTTGTTGAATATTAATTATTTAATGAATTGTATACATTTTAAAATTAAATAAATTTAACAAATAATAAACATGCATTTTTGTTTGCATATTTTCGTATATTTTTGCATAATTTGAGTGCATATTTGAATGATAACCATCACATAAATGCATGCATATTTTGTACGTTTTTAGTACATATAATTCCGGGCCTAATAATGACGTTTGAATGAAGCACTTTGATATTGAATAAATTATAATTTTATTGATTCGTATTCTATTCCTGTCGTAAACACTGGGATATTCATGTTCAGTAATTATACATTTATTATTATAATGAAGTTAAACTCGTATAACAAAGTTAAACTCGGTTATTTATTGGTTTTTTCATGATCATGTTTCAAAAGTTTGTATTATTTACGTACCTAAATAAATGTCACGTAATCCGGAAATTGACGTTTGAGTTTTAAAATGTATAATTTTAAAATTTGATTATTTTTATTTAATTTTTCAAGATATTGAAAAATCTGTGATGGACAATATTAGTTTAGTATTGAGAAATGTACACAATATTTATAACGAATCATCGTATATAATTTAAGTTAAAACCGTGAAATTATTGTTTTACAAACATAGATAATATATGATATTCGTATTTCAAAGTTCAACCCTATCGAAAGTATTTAATCTCGAAGAAGAGCAAACTCTATTTGTTATAATAGCTATGGATATAGAAGTTACTAGTAAGATAAAATATTTTGGTGGCTACTCAATCCTATCAAATTTATTCGGTTTCGAGTAGAAGTTTTCCCTGTTTGCATAGCAATAAGGTAAAATTACACGATCATATCTAAAATGCGCATTTCAACAGTGTACTAGATAAGCTACTCGCATAACTGTTGTGGTATAGTATACTACTCAAATCGTAACCGAAACGTATATTTTTCGTGTGGCTCATTAATATATTGTAAAATACAATATTTGTGAATGCAGTGTTAGAATTTGTAATAATTATGAATATTAGCTGTCAACTAAATTATGCATACATCTCACAAGCATTTGTTGCGGCTTTTCGGTCAGGAAGAAAACACGAAACCGACTTTTTGTGTTATCCGTCGCAGAACATTCGTCCGCTAATATGTGTTGAAATCGAATAATGGCTAAAACAAACCGTACGGTCGCTGTAGAACGTCAGTCCCTAGGCCGTCACTGCAGTGCGGTAAATATCTCTAACCTCCCCCCCCCAACGACGACGAATATTTACACGGCCATTTGACACCGGAAGTCGAAGTCGATAAGCTTTCAACCCGACCCGCAAAATAAACCCTAGGCGAGAGCCGACACGGACTTGTTGTGCGAAACATGAATATTTTATTTTAATCATGCGAGGTAAATATTTATACTCGTTCCCCTTTCAAACGGGACGGACAAGCATATATCAGTACAGTTCGTTGTCGAAATGATAAAATGAACTGATGTCGCAGCGCTGTATGGTTGCGACACAGAACGAAAAATCTTACATCGGTCCATTTTGCGTATTGCAAAAGGTAAACTATGAATGCATTCTTAACGTTCCTGTGGATTTCAACTAGGATATTGGCCGCAATCTCCCATGTGGTTACAGATGAACACGAGTACCGTTGCAACGTTTACGGTTATCTTGAACAATAGTACTTCGATACACTTATTTCAAATGTAAACATTACGAAATGCGAATTCATCCGGATGTCAGGATTTTCTTGACATTCCGGTTTCCTCTTGTTTGAAACCCGGACTTTTCAAATCATCGTAAAGCTCGTACGTGCCTATTAGAAACCGGGTATAATAAAACCAATATAACTTTTAATAGCTATACGGGGCAGTGTAAATTTAAAATCAAGTTTGTTTTAATTAAAAAAAAAAAAAAAAAAAATGACTACCGTCATCACGAATATCCTTAATGAAGGGGTGAACCGTTTTAATTGGGATCGTTTTTCTCGGCACCACTCGTTCTCGCGGCGAACGTTTCTTCGACGCGAAACGAAATCGATAAACGCAGCACCGCGGATTATTCGAACGAATGAAATACATTGTACCGAATTTGAATCCACCCGGAAAAATATAATACGCGAAACGAAGCGAACGTGTTCCGTTTGTAATCGTAATTTGTGCGGCGCTGCATTCCGATCGTGTCGTCGTCTCGCGGTCGTTACTGCCGCACTATTTACATCGTTATAATGTAGTTCGTTATTTTTACGGTCGTTCGCCGGCACGCCGCACACGCAATCGATGTCTACGCGTTGTTAGCGACACGTTCTTCTATCGGGTTGCAATCCGTTATTATACAGTGCGATCCGCGTAAATACGTTTAACGATGATCACGCCAAACATTGGAAACGTAATCCGTTGCAAAACAATGAAAATGAAAACCGCCCAACCTTCGTGATTGTAATCGTTGTTGTGACATGGGCGGCGGCACCGTCAAACTGATGCTGCGAAAAAACGTGCAGTAACGTGCGTTTTAAACACAGCGGTCTTGCAGTCGGAACATCGCGACTGCGGACGGCCACACTAGTGATGGACAAAAAACTGATGCAACAAAAGGGAAAACAGAAAATCGTCAATTCGGGTTCACCGCGCAGTTACACGATCCACGTGGTTTTATATTGCTTATGAAACCGTAAGGCCCTCCGCACACGGTAAAACTGTTTTACAACGAGAATCTCAAATCAGTTGCGTGAGCGATTGTTGTGCAATTAGTTTGCAATCAATTTATGTATTTACTCCGCACACGAGTTCGATCGAATTTTGACCAGTGTACGCAGTTGTATGCGAATTGATGTTCGGAAAAAACGTGCGTTTTTTTAAAGTTTTTCGAAGTTTTTTTATAGTTAAACATTAAACTTTTGCAATATGTCGAGTAGTTCTGATGAAGATGATATAATTGACTACTATCAATACCGTAGCAAACGAAAATTAGTACGAAGGGAATATTGGACCCATCCATATATAGAGAAAAATATGAAATGGTATTATATAATAATTATAATAATAAAATAATAATTTTAATACGTTTTAAGTAATAAATTAATCATTAATTACCATGCAACCACGCAACTGAAACCGAAATTCGACCTGCAAGCACAGTTGCACGCGACCAGTTGGAAATTGATTACAAACCGATTTGGTTTTGGTCGACAAGTGTGCGGTTTCCTATTACGCTAGATAAGCAAAATCGCCAAACGGTTGCTCGCGCAACTGATTTGAAATTCTCGTTGCAATTTCTCGTTTTACCGTGTGCGGAGGGCCTAATAGGATCGTGTCTCGAACAGCCGTGCGTCGCGCGTTAATACCGGTATAACGTGCGTCGTCAGTTTCGTTTTATAAACTCAATAGAAAAAAAAAAAAAAAACGAAATCTAATTTATTCAGCCGGTCCCAAGCTTGATTAGATTTGACTGAGTGGGTTTTTTCCGCGCTCCGGGATATCGTAACGCGATTTTATTCGCGATTTATCATACACGCCCGGTGGTTTTATTAACATAAATGTGACAGGAGTAATTTTATTATACCCTTACGGATCTCCCCCCCCCCAAGTACCGACACGACGTGTACGTGCGTTTTAATCGTACCGTATACGTTCTGTAGACGAATTTCGTTTTTTCGACTTTTCCTCGTTCGTGTAAACACGTTATTACACAAGCATTACGCTCTGCTCCGATCAGCTAAACAGTAGTCAAAGCTACGAATTTATTCTGTATCAATGCTACGAGATTCGCCCATCACTATGAAATCGATTTAAAATGATGCCGAATCGTTTTATGCGTTCACGTTCAATGCCCCTTATGATGTATAAAGTATGTTCATAAAAATTCGATCTATTCTATCTTAATTTTATTTTTTCAGTGTGATCGATATCCATTATCATCATGTGGAAACGTAAAAATGCACATTATCGCTTTATAATAAACGCACCGTTTGCATTTCAAAAAATAATAATGAAATATTGGAGTAAATGGTTTTTCCGACTATGCAGTACCGATATTAAAATTATAGAGTTTGAATACTCATCAAATTTTTGTTGCATAAATCGGTATAAAATGTAATCAATTATTATTGAGAATTAATCCCATTTAACAATAGTTAAATACTATTCAATTTTCTGTTATTAGTGGGGTTCGGAAGTTATAGGATCCAAAAAAAGGCAAAATATGAACGAAAAAATTATTGGATATGTATGAAAAAATATGAAATATGCAAAAAAAAATATTTATTTATCTATTAAAAGTTATTTAGAAAATTCTAAAAACCTATATTTAAAAAAATTGTATAATTAAAAACTAAAATATGTTGTATAACCAGTTGGTATTGAGTTTTATAGAAAAAATAGTTTTATTGTGAAATACGAAATAATTATATGTGTATAATACCTGTTTAATTGTTTGCTTTTAACTACCAATATTATCATTAAATTCATAGTAGACAATAATAAATGACAATAAATAATCACAAAAAATAATATTGAGTTGTATGATGCATGTTTTCCGCATTATTAGCGTTGTGTTATGTAACATTATTTAAATTAAATTAGTTAAAAATTAAAATATTAAGTATGCATAAAAATATGCGAAAATCGATGAAAATCGACGAAATATGCACTTTTTCTATAAAATTAACGAAAATGCAAAGTATGCATTTTTAATTTTCAATTTTTAAACTAAACATTGTATAGCTCAGATTTCTAACTTGGTCTGCTATAAATCAGAACATTATGCAACTCCTATTACTTCCGAACCCTAGTTATTAGTATATTACAATACAATGCTATTGAACGCAAAACCAAAAGGAATCGAAATTGGAAATTTCTGATGGATAACAATAACGATGTATTCAGTATCTGAACCAAAGCACGTCTGTTATCGATAGAATATCTATATTTTAATAATTTATTTTGTAATAAATTTATTGAGCAATCATCAATATAATCCGTTCGTTCTACGTTGTACCAAGCAATTTTCGTAATGCTCGAAAGGATTTTGTGTTTTTTAATTTAGCTGATAGCTAGCGGTAAATCCTAATGTCGACTAGAGCAGCGGTTCCTAAACTTTTACGGCCTTCAAAGTATTTCGTGCAGATATTCGATATTTGTTTAACGATAGTAAATGTCCGCCTATATAACCATCTTGTGGAACCCCTAAGATTTAACTGGCCGGATTATATCTGCACTTTAAATTTCCATGATTAATATTTATAGACCTGTTGCCGGACTTCAAGGCTACGTTAATCTTGCAAAATATGTATTTATCATATTAGCCACACAACGGTGGTGTTCATTAATGGACCACAGCGTTGAACAATTATAGTCATAATGACTGACGGGGATCATATACCCGAATGTACTTGTTATTTTCCTACGCCGATTTATAAATCGTTTCTAATTATAGACCAATTAGCAAAATGTATCTTGTACTAATAATATTCGAAGTTATAATAAGTTAAAAAACTTACAGCAATGATGTTACCCTACATTAGCATAAAGCAGCATGGATTCAAACTCTCAAAATTAATTTAAACAAATGTATTACTTTATCAATCTAAAATTATTGAAGCCCTTAATGATCGTGCACAATTGGATTCTATTTTTTTTTGTTAAATTTAATTTTAAGTTTGGCTCAATCGTTTGGTCATTTAGTTATTCTTCATATAAAGATATCATTGAAAATGTTGAATATAAATTGTTTAAATTGTAATATAAATATACCTATCTCAAGGGACTCATATAATTTCCAAATTTTCTAACTGGGTTATGCATATCATGTATTAAAGAGAAATATTTCTGACATTATGTTTTTTACGACTTATTGAATGATTATACTGATTCACCTGAATTATTATTTATAGTTATTATAGTTCATTTTATTATACCCAATCGCTGTTGATCACATTAGGTGCACATAGAGATATATATGATTTAAGTACTATATAGTATATAATTTCGTAGGTAGGTATATAAAATAAATTGCTGCAGCTTGTTGAATGTATCTCATCGGTGTTTTTGCAGATCGTTTAATATTAAATTTTTTCTTGCCGCAGTTAACACATCGACTTTGAGAAAAAGATTAATTTTGCCGCGGTTTACATACAGCTTTTATTTTTTATTCCATTAAAAAAAAAACCGTTATAGTTCCGCATCATATTTTCCTAAAATTTTATCATTATCTAATCTTATTGTTGATAATATAGATTTATTTTTCATGTCACAAAATTTATCTAAACAAATGCGTATTTAGTGTTCAGTCTGGTTGTTATTTAAATTTTAAACTATTAAATATTTAAATATAATTATAAGGTTTGTTATAAATTATTTATAACTATTGATATTATTTTATTATTCGAATATTATTATTATTTTCGCTGTCACAAATCACTATCCGTTCGACTAAAACCGGAGAAATTAAGCTTGCATAAATGATCCGTAACCAATCAGTTAGTAATCTGTTATTAACATATGTCGATCTGCGCAAGCCTAACACATTTATAAATTCAATAAGAGACGCTAACGTGAACCTCGTTGTGGTAATAAACCAAACCGCGTCGTACACTCCATCATTCCGGTTGATTTTTGAAAAGTATCTAATAACGTTTAGTCGTTCCGCGGACAGGATCGAAACGGTACCACGTCCTTACCGTTCGTTCCGTTTCACGTCCCCGAGGTTTGTTGATTTTTCCACGACCCGTTTTACCGTACTTCTCTATTGTTTTTTTTTTCTCTCTCTCTTTTCTCACCCGGGAAGTGCATCCGGAGCTCGACTCGAATGAAAACTCTTAAAATCGTTTTGCAAAACCATTACAACCTTCTGAAAGACGTGTTTTTCGCTGCCGATCCGTTAGGTTAGCCCTATCAGTGGCACTCCGGAATGGTTCCACCGAACTTTTGTCAAACCATGTTCTGAGGTTGGCCAGCCACGATGTTCTTCGTCTTCCAGGCGATCTTTTGCTGCCTGTTTTCCCTTTTAGAGTACGTCGGAGAAGATCATATCTACACTTGTTCCGCATAATATGCCACGAGTACTGGAGTTTTCTGCGTTTAACCGTTACCACTGATTCCTTTCACATTCTACGCAATACCTCAACATTGGTAATTTTCTCAGTCCACGAAATTCTCAAGATTCTACCGTAAGACCATAGTTCAAACGCATCTAACTTATTCGAAACGGCTTTGGTGTTGGAGTCCGAGGTTCCACATTGAACGAACGATTACCGATCGAAAATAACGCGCGACAGCGTACTCTCTCGGTCGGTTAAAACGGAATGAAAAAAAAAAAAAAAAAAAAAAAAAACGACGAACGTTAAACTTGTATGCGAAAAGAACGTAAGCGTTTACGTTTACCATATTTTTCTCTTCGGCAACCCCTCTCGTGTCCGGGTACACCTAGATCGTACACCGTTCGAACTCGAGCTGCCGATGTGTAACGCGATATTGTTCGCAACTCATGTACGCCTACATATTTACATCCGTAGGGTTATGTTACCGCACAACGGTCCGTTCTCGTCGCCCATAGGGAAACACGTTAAAACCGTCGAAATGGAAATTCAACGGCAACGTATCCGCCGGACCGTTTTCGATCGTCACGTGCCGCCGCACCGTCGAAACGTGTCCCTCCGTATCGGGTTGTGTTCATACGGTTACGTAACCCGTTGGACAACACGGACGAACGATGTTTACGAGCGCTCCGCGGACGATAATCGTTCCAGACGTTTCCAGCCGGATGTCGCGTAAAATTATTACTCGCATCGTACGACTGCTACGGTCGTTAAGACCGCTGATCGTCACGTCCGGAAAACGCGTGAACTCGACGATTCGGCGGTCAGGTGCGCTCCAACGCCTCGGCCGCGTGTAAAAGTGCGTTTAAATTAGAGCCCGAACACGAACGAACGAACGCAAGCGAATGCTACCGAACGATCCAACCGTAAACGGTGCGGCCGAACGCGAACGACAGCATTCCTTCGCTTTCGGAAGCGTTCGCCCCAAGAGCGGTGCGATCGAAGAAACTCTCCGTTCGGTTTAAACTAGTGACGGGCACTATCGAATAGTTTACACCGTCGAATAGTATTCGTTAGTAAGCATAAACTATCGAATATTATTATTTTATACGACCGAATAGTTAAATAATAAGTTATAATCATAGTTATAATTAGTTAGTTTATTCGAATGTATCGAATAGAAAAATCAAAATGTTAACGCGTTAACGTTTTTTTGTCAATCGTTATTCTTATCAGTAATCGGTTAACACAACGGTGATTAGGTATCTCGAAGTAAAATAAATATTGTTTAAGCTAAGCTAATTTCAAATTTTACCGAATAATTCAGAAGTCGTAAACTATCGAATAACTGAAGAATTTTAAACTATCGAATAATTCGGAACAAACGAATATTTCGAAAACTATCGAAGAATTCGAATATGCTGTACTATCGAATAGTTCGATAGTACTATTCGACAGTGCCCATCACTAGTTTAAACGGAATTCGGCCCGCATCGCTTTGTCGATACTAAATGTGTGTTTAATAGGCATTTAGGAGCGAAGATTTTTGCGGAACCGAAAACAGTCGAACACGAACGAGCGAACAATGCAAGCGGTCGCGGCCAAATTTCTAGCGAATATGCGTTCGCATTCGTTCAGTAGCATTCGCTTGCGTTCGTTCGTGTTCGGGCTCTAATCACCTTTAAGATGTCTCGTTCGCGTCCGTCGAACTGCACCGGGCACGGAACAATCGCAAGTTCGGGTGAGACAATGCGATAAATGTTAAATGGCATAGCGGCGATTCGAAATCCTACGACCGTTAGCTTTTGAAAAAAAAAAAATAATCGTACGACCGTCCGCAATAAAAAAAAAAGGAACCGGTTCGCGTTATAATGGAAAGGCTAATTATGAATAGCCATAATTAGAAAATATAGATTTCAAACTTTGAAATATTCATCAGTAGGTATCTATATTATGAGATTCTGACATGAACTAGTGGTACGAATTACAAAACAATAAATATCGGTTTTAAATCGCGACTGCGACTTTCATATTGTTTTTTTAATTTTAAATCGTACTTGTTTCATACGTGTATATATTTTTGTAATCGATACACCGATATTGTTATATTTATATTTACTTATGCTCTTTTTTAAATTTCAAACACTAGTCCGCAGGCAAAACAAAAAGAACAAAGCATAACCTTTTTTATTTATTTTTGTCCTACTTTAAAAGCCATCTAGGTGATGGGAGCACGTGAAATATTCGCGGAAATTGAATTTTACCGTTTGGTTCGGGACGAAGTAAATCCCAGTTTTTAATACGATCTCGACGGTACGAAAGAATTCTTTACACTTTTGGGTGCCGCGGCGACGTTTTATAATTTTGAATCGAACGGAAAGGGCCCGAGAACCATTGTACGGGTTGTGATTTGGGGTCTTGCTTTTATAAGTGAATACAAACATACGCGTTTGCGGACACGCGTAAACACGTGAACGCAACAACATAAAACACTTATGGTTGACGGACGTTAATTGTTGAATGCTAAAACACGTGAACACATATCGGAGTCATAATCACGTGAATGATTTTAGTTAATATCAAAACGTATATTATTTGCTATTCATATCCTATAGTTCATCAAAATGATCGAATCTATATTCATGATACGAGTAAGACCATATTTTTCCTAATCGGAGAACTATGAAACTCAAAGCGGAAACACGTGAATACACAATTTCGCGGATACACGTGAATATAGATGACATGGGCACGGAACATTTTAACCAACGTACGTTGAAAATCGAATTTTAATTTCACATGAACACACGAGAGCGTCCAAGTGTCAAACAAGGAGACCTAGTTGCGAATGACCGGTTCGAAATTTTCAGTGGAATGTTCTTTTTAGCTTTAGCGAATAGTATTGGAACAGTGCGCTGAAGTTTCGCGAGATCATGGCGAACGTATGCGACACTTCGCGAAACGCCCGCTACCAATCGAATTGTATACGATTGTCCGCACCGAGGACGAGCAACTTCAAGTTACTAGAGACCCAGATTTTGGACCTTAAGTGTCCAACGGGCCGGGTTACGAGATTTAACCGAAACTAAAACTGCGACCATGCTGCACCCGAACACGATACTACACCGCGGTATAATGAAATACGTATTATCTGTACGGATATATCGTAATATTAAAACGTTTCATTGTGCAAGTACAAATGATGAGTTTGATAGCACATCAGAGTTAGTCCGACAAACGACGTTAACAGTGCACTGCACCATGTTTGGTATCAACGAGCAACGGTTTCTCAAAATGTTATCCAGTCGTTTATTTTTAAATTTCAGAAAATTATATTTCAAAAGGAGACGAGGGCTAGATCATAATGGTTCGCGGCCTGCCAGCTTACTGCGAGGCGGCCCTGTCAAACGCTCAAAGCATCAAGTGGACCAAATATATTGAACGGTTAACTGCGCGGGTTGCGCATTAAAATTTAATATTATCGTAATTAAGTTTTTATTGCGTCGTGGACGGTGGCGAATATACGTGTAGTGCGCAACCAAATCGTTACCAATAACCGCGTTTTCTGTATCGTCCGCATAGAGCTTTGCGCTTGAAAATTTTTAGTCCTTTAGCTCCCAAAAGCCTATACTTACGTTAATTCGACCCGGACGCTGTTGGATATGACGTTTTAAGAAAATACTGTTAAAATTAGGGCGATGCGGTGTCGTGTAATACTACTACTATTAATTTTACTAATACTTCTACGCCATTATTATTTCCATATTTTTCCATATAAATTATGGATGACGAATCGTTTGAGATGTTTATTTTAAATTGAGTTTTGTAAATAACCGCGTCATTGTTGCAGGGTGTTATTATTTTTCGCATTGAATTCGCTTGATTGTATCGTGTTTTTTTTCATTTAAACACAATAACGCAGCGTGTTGTAATTGTTGTTTTATTTAAATTCCGAAAAAACCAAATCCTATTGTAATTTTCACATTTTCCGTTGAAAAACAAAATATAGGGTAAATTACGTATTTTCAGTCAAACTAACCTTGCTCATTTGATAGCAATAAACAATACAATTGTTTTTAATATTGTATTGTTTAGTATTTAAATGTAATGTTTTTTTTTACCACATCCAAATTACTATTTGATACAAAAAAAAAAAAAAAAAGAATAAGCTTGAAAAAAAGCACAAAATTATAAGGCACATATTATATTCTAATTATATTTATTCTTAGTCTATATATATAGGTTATATTATATATAGGCTATATCTGTACGTTATTTATAACTATTTAACATCAATCAATAATTATTAAAATCAACATATCAAACAAAATAAAATATTTCCGATGATATCTAAAAGTAAAAAATTCATAAACCCAACCCGGAGCCTAACATTTATTCGATTTTTAAAAATACGATTTTCGTAAAATTCTTTTATACTGCATCCATATATTCATACATGGTATGTATCAGGGATGTGCAACTCAAAGTTACTAGTGGGTCAATTTTTAGAGTTTTAAAATCTATCGGGTCAGTGTAAAGAAAGTAAAAAACAAAAAGATTATTAAAATTGACAGTTAGCATCAAATACTAAAAACAAATTAAAAAAACTAATTTTGTTTTATATAGTTAAATTTTACGATCAGACCAACACAATAAAATAACTAATATTTATAATTATGTTAGCTCGTTGATATAGATATATATAATATTAAGACATTTAATAATTTAGCTACAGACCAATACCAGATAAGAATATTTATTTTTATCAACATTTTACGATGAGCATAATGAAATTACATACCCATAAACGCTAAAATAATATGAAGTAATTTAAAAATGTAGCACGTATCAAATAAAAAAATTACGCGGACCGCCAGTCGCACATCTCTGGTACAGGGGCGGATCCAGAGTCGTGAAACTATGGGTCAAGCCATTTCAAGAAGCCATTTAATAGGGATGAAACTGAATTAGAATTTAATACCTTGTAAAAAAAAAAAAAAAAAAACAATATGCTCATAAAAGTGTATAAGTATATTTATATTACATTTTAGAATTAGTGATACCACCGATAATGACTTATTTACGATTAATAAATATCATCTAATTTTATCAGCGCAACAAACGTATGAAATAAAATATGATTTACTTAACTTTCTATTAGAACAATATAATTTTAATTATAAATTATGAATTTGAGTCCAAATCAAGGTCTAAAAAGAGAAAAAAAAATTCCAAGAGGCCAATTTTGTCAACAAATATTAACTGTGGGTTAGCTGACCCCCTGAACACCTTCTCCCGCCTAGATCCGCCCCTGCTCTGGTATCTATATAAAGTTCATTCTTCCAAAATTTCAAATAAACCGGAATGGTAGATTTGGTTCAACGTTGATCAGTGAGCGAGCGAGTGAGTGAGTGATTGTATGTAAAGATTTTAGAAAGTAATTGAATATAATTCGATAGCTCAATCGCATTTATCAGATGCACGTCCGGGACGATAAATGCGAATGAATATTTTAAATTAAGTAGGTTTATTTAGAGGAAAGAATGATGGAAATTCAGTAAAACATAATGTTTGTATTAAGCTATTAGATATTATTAATAAATGTTAAATTATATTAAGTCCGTGTGAAAATGTTATAGTTAGATTTTTCCTAAGTTAAATTATGTCGAAAAGTGTAGAAAAATCGATTATTATATAAATATACTTATTAGAAACAGTAATCGTTGAACAATGTTGTAATGGGATAGTGAGAAAATATATATATATATATATAAATATGACGGATTTCATTTGAACTACAAAGCAGCGAAAGGACACAAATAACACATTGAAAACGTGGTAAATTTTACATTATATTTGTATTAAGACATTCATTCTTGGTTCTATTTTTAAATAGTATTAAAAAAAAAATTAGTGTTCGGAACGTTCACTTAAAAATATGTCGTTCAGAAAAACTCGTTTACGTTTATGTTTTATGAAAAAATAAGCATTAATTAAAATTTTTTATTTTATATTAATTACTGCATAATTTACCTGCATTCGATGTAAATGGGAAATTTATAATATATTGTATATGTATATGTATTAAGTATATTTTACTATATGTTTAAAACCTATACTTATACATATTATAATCTATATATATTTAAGACCGTAAATAAATTTTGAATGCTCCAAAAACCTTTCAAATTCATTACGAATATAAACAACAAGTAAATAATATAAAATATTAAAATATTTAAAATATAATTAATTTTTATTTTGTTTTTTTTTATTTTATTTTATTTTATTTATTTTTATTTTAAAATATTTTTTTTAATAATATAAAAACAAGTAACGTCCGTGCTCATGTTCACAAAATATGAACGTGAACGCGTGAACGTGTTTTCACAAACTACGTTTCATTCAAACACTGAAAAAGATCCGATAACATAATGTGTGAATAAATTATGAATAAAGTAAATTATTCAATATCAAAACTGGTCCAATAAATCATTTGTTGACTGCAATGTGTTTCTTTTGTTAAATGATAAAAAAAAAAGGAAGAAACTATCGAAAGTTGTGACATTCATTAAAATATTATGTTAAAACATAAAATTGAAATCGACCATCCGTAAACCAATCAATGCTCAACTGTTCGTATTCATGTACGACAAAGTTTTTATCGAGCAAACTTCGTGAAATAAAATAAAGAAAAATAATAAACTTGAAATGAATTGTAGGTATTATCGGAAAGAAATAAAATGTTATCCGGATATTAAATGTAATCGGTATGAAAAGCGTTTTTGTACGTATAAACATATATTAGCAATAAATCAAATTATACCTAATCCACGTGTGGCAGTAAAATCGGATCACAATAAAACGAAAAACCTGCGACACCTTTTTATACTATTGTGAGTTTTCGCCTCGTTTACTACGATTCGAGTTTGCATGTAAAGGTGACATTATGGATGGTTATGAACAAATGAAGAATGAACAACGAATGATCGTCAATTTTTGTGGAAATTTACGACTTTTCAAATCAAATATTTTTAACTAATTATTGAGATGGCCAGAAATCGATCTCACCTGAGATACAATCCGTGACAATGTTTTTGAAAAGTTGTGACGGACTATTTTCGATGCACGTTTATCACGAAATCAAAAAAATATAACGCAAGCGCCCAAGATCGACTCGGTATTCGCGCTCCGACAGAAATAAAAAATAAAACACACGCACCATAAAAACGGTAAACCACTACCGCCTTACACCATAGCGAGTTCTCGCGGGATCCAGGGACGTATTTTAGGGGTTCCAAATGGGGCGTTCCCCCCTGAGTCCGTATTTGAGGAATCGATCATATGTGGGATAAATATTTCAAATTTTTTAATATGGATCATTTTATATCGATACTTGGTGTCCATACTAGGGCACCAAAACGTTTTTATAACGTTTCAGGTATAACTTTAAACCATTCAAAAAGTGATTGAAATTGATAACAGTTAACGAAACAGAAACGAAAAACGATTAAAACTAATAGCGAATAACATAACAGAAAACGATTAACGATTGAAACATAAAAGAAATTGCCATGGAAAAATATTTATAACTATTAGAAAAATAAATTTGGATCATAGTTATTTTTGTAGAATTGACTTAAATTACAAGGTAATCCAAATAAAATATGTATAAAAAAGGATATTCAAAACAGCAATAAATGTATCAACTAATAATATATAAATAAGCATTACCAATCATAATTAATAAATATGCTTTTTGAAAATACGTCGGATGTTGTCGGTACGGCCCCTTATCAAAAATAATTTTGGTGAACACTAATGAAACATTAGTAATACATCATACCTAAGTTATAAATCGACAATACATACATATTTTACGTATTATGTGAATTTTATTGTTATTGTACAACAAATATGATTGCTTTATATATAAGTTATGTGTTATGAGAATTACAAAAAAAAATATGTCGTTAAAGGCAGAGGTGTATTGGAATGAATACGGCGTCTACCCATCATCAGATTTTTCGATTTCCAGCGTATTCCTAATGTAAAATATTATTTTACGTGTAGACGCTTCTAAAATAACTCGAAAATAAAAATAATAATAATAATAATAATTTCATAGTTCATTGGAAAAGATTGTTATATACCATAAAATTGATTGAAATACTTATTTGTTGAAAATCACAATGCACCTAAGTTATAAATTAACAATACATTCATATTTTACGTAGTATGTGCATTTTATTGTTATTGTACAACAAATATGATTGCTTTATTTATATGTTATGTATTATGAGAATATAGTTAAAGGCAGGGGTATATTGGTAAGTATACGCGGCGGATATACGGCGTATTCACATCAGCAGATTTTCGATTTTCGGCGTATTCCTATTGTAAAATATTATTTTACGGGTATACGAGTAAGCTTCTAAAATAAATAGAAAACAAAAAAACTAATAATAATTTAATAGTTCATTGGAAAAAATTGTTGTAAACCATGAAGTTGATTGACGTATTTAGCTGTTGAAGATTACAGTGTACGCTGTGTTTATAGTATTTTGTTAACTGTAGTGAATAACATTGAATAAAATATTATGGAGTGTGAACATTCAGCCCATGTTTCTTAAATCTGCATTATGTAATTTATAACGCGCCTGCAAATGTATATTATATCTTGTAGAGTTATATTTTAAAGTCTTAATATAAGTTATAAACATGTAGTTACAAAGGATTAATTAAATTTTTCCGAACGTATCGAGCGAAACAAGAAAATTTATTTTAGGATTAATATCCATATTTTTTTAGTGCGTATAACCACAAATATACTTACCAATACAACACTGGTTAAAGGTAATAAATATTTAATATAATATTTAAAATGTGTAATGTTATTTTACATAGTATTGATTGCTAAATACTACATTTGAAAACGTTTCAAATTTTACATTAATCAAAATAACGCAAAACGCTAAATTGTTCATAACGATTTAATTGCCAATAACGGTAAACGGAAAATTTTTTAAAAGTTTAAATTTATATAACGTTCAAACGCTTAAATTGAATAATGTTTAGATTATTAATAGCGTTAAACGCTCAATTGCTTATAACGTTTAAATGTCCCATAACGGTAAACAATATATATTATTTTGATGTAAGCCCTGGTCCATACTCAGTGAGAAATCAAATAAAACACAAGCAAAAATTTCAAAACACAGATAGGTGTTAAAAATGAACTACATAAAAGTCCGTTCTAAGTGGATCCGGAATTAGATGAAAAAAAAAATAAAATAAAAAAACCATAAATATTAAGTATTCGCCTTAAATATTACCAACAATTTTACTTGTGAATATTGTGCCCGAATCGAAGAAAAAAAAATCAAGGCCCCCTCCCCCCCGCTCCCTAGAAATAAGTATAAATACGCCCCTGGCGGGATGCCCTAAGTATTCTACGACGGGCGTGAGAAGGCCATTGAAAGTTAACGAAAATAATCGTCGGTTCTCGTGGAAACAATGAACGGTTTTTCGATCCATACGTAGTCCGTATTATGATCATGGAGATGACCGAAAATCGATTTCAATCGACGACCATCTGTGTCTATGCCGGAAATGTTACGACACACAATTTTCGATACATAACCGTTAGATAAACACGGTGTTAGCGCTTCGTTACAAAAAAAAAAAAAAAACATAACACACACACACACACACCGCCTACAGTAAAAAACGGTTGGACCTCGTCGCCGAATGTTGTTCAAAATGCAGCCCTACGGACTGAAGCTCACTCGATACGGACGATTTGGTGCGCAGAGTACCTAATAAAACTACTGTTTTTTTTTTTGTTCTTTTTATGCATCTTCGACCTGTCTCGTTTTATTATAGAATTACTGCGGCCATTACGTTGACCGCAACGGTTATCAAATTATTATAAATTTTAGTATCACCGCAGTCGTGTCGTTACAGTTTTACGTGCCACATAATAACAGTTATAATAATAATGCACCGTAATAAACTCGCCGAACAAGTACTATTTCATCGAAACACCGTGCACAACAAAACGTACCTATTGTAGCGGTGCGCGCGTGACAAACTTCACACCACCGTTACACCCCGAGCTTTCGTCTGGAGTAGCGTTTCTTAAACTTTTTCACCCGTGGAACCCTTTTTGATGTCCACATTTATTGTGGAACTCGTATTTTTTTTTATAGATTATTTGTAAATAAATTATAATCATATAATAATATTGTATTAAAGATATTTAATTCAAAAAATATGTTTAAATAAAAATAATTGTATACATAATACAGTGGAGCGTCGATTATCCGCACTAATTGAGCCCGAAGGGGGTGCGAATAATCGATTTGTGCGGATAATCAAACAACCATTGAAAATTGTAATATAAAGTTAAAAACTAATTTACTAGATATAATACTAAATATAATATTCATACACACACACACATATATATATATATATATAATGTAACATTATAGTACACGATATAATATAACGAATGATAAAACTAAATTAAATTAAACTAAAAATAAATTTGTACTCAAAAATTTTATAGTGCGGATAATTGACGTGCAGATAACCGATGCTCCACTGTATGTATGTAATTATATATTATATAATAATACTTTAATAATATTTATTTTAATTAGACAAAATATAAATTTAGACCATTCCATACGGCTTATACGTTGTTATTTAATATACAAAGATTTTTTTTTCTACAATGCAAACATTTATTCACCATTACTAATCACTAGTTTACTAATTTCTAATTTAGTTGGACATTTTAAAGTAATTTTCAAAAAAAGTTTTAAAAAATTACTAAATCTTCGCGGAACGCCAGGGTAACGCGGAACACAGTTTATGAAACGCTGGTCTAGATGATCGTATTCTACAACGGGAAATGTGTAAAAGATGAATGTTCGACTTGGTAAAAAAAAAAAAAAAAAAACACGTACAACGATAATATTAAAGAATCGTTATGTCACACAACGTTTTGGACTCGAGGGGTTGCCGCGTGTTCGTCAATTTTAACACTCCGGAAAACGTGCGTATACGTTCAACGCAGTAAGAAAACATGTTGAAAATTGAAAAACCCGGAAAGTGAATGCACCGAAAAAATGATCAGGAGACTCTGCTAATAGTAAAATGTCTCGGTCACGCGTGTACAATCATAAGCAATGTAGAATAACAATAATAATCACGGGCCAATGGAATTACATGAAATAATGTAGAAATATTTTAGGCTACCGAACGGTCGAATACGTTTTACCTTTTTCGGTCGAAATATCGGGTGATGATATCGCGCTCAGTCGTTTATACGGAAGTTATTGGATAAGACAATGTTGAAAATAATAAAACCGAAAATTTGACCATGCTCAATCGTGTGTAACTGATAATCCATCCGTGCGTTTCGAGTCGTAAATCGTTATTGTCTACGCTCGTGACTAGCGGTTCTAAAAAAATAAAGAAAACCCTCTTTTTGTGTTCGTAACGGCAAGCGCTCGGAAACGGTCGCATCGTCAAAAGGATGCGAAAACAAAGAAAAATTCTTGTAACCTCTAATCACTGTGAACAATAAATATTTGTAACTTACTCGTAGTACCTGCGGGTTAGTCGATCGATTTCGATTGACACGCAAACGCCACAATGGCGATCGCACCCCCCGGTTATTATACGTTATCATGTGCAATCGTGATGGATGCAATATTAAGTAATAATAATAGCGATAGCATAAGTATCGGTTATCGCGATTTTCGAGACGATTTCGGGTTCGAAAACGTTCAGTTCCCGCGCCGTCCCGTCGCTCAAGTCCCCCCCCCCCCGGGGTAAGACTTACGGTTCGTTGCGGACGTCCTCCATGATGGCGGCGGGATATTCTTTTGCCTTTATCGGTTATCCTTTTCCACACTTCCCCGGTCGCGTTGGCACGAATCGAAAACGCGTTCGTAAGAGTGTCCCGGCCGCGGTCTGACCACGGAATCAGGTGTTGTCGACAAGATCGTGCAAGCGGTACACCGGTTGCGACTGCTTCGTCGTGCGCGCGCGCGTAGCGGGTCGGCCCGAGAACATTGTTTCGCGTGGGCAGGACACCGTTCGAGTAACCGTTTGGCCGCCGCATTTGAACAACGCACCAGTATACGATTACACGCAGAGACGCAAAGAAACACACACACACACGCAGTGGCATAGACATGATTTCTGAAAGGGGCGGAATCAAAAAAAGAAAACGACATAGCCAAATAGGAGGGGAAAATTGGAAAAATCCCCCACCCTCTCAAAACTTTTTACTTAGATAGTGTCGACAGCTGACTTAGTACTTTTATTGAAATATGAAAGTAAGTTATTATTTTTTCTTTTATTATTCATGTTTGATTACTATAAAACAGCAATAACTAACATTATAAGTTATAAAAATGATATGGTTACTTTTATTTATTATCGGGCGTAGTCAGATGCTAGTAGATTTGAATATATTATAGATCATGGTTATAATTATTGTCCGGAAGTTCATGCACTAAAAACTATCAAGATTTTTTTTAAAAAAAACATAAAAAGTTATTTTTGTTTTTGGTCAAAATAATAATTAAAATATGGGGAAAACATGCACAGTTTAATTATTAATTAATATGATATAGGTATTATGTTGTATTTATTATTTTGTAAACGATCGAAAACGGGCGTTGCTTAGTTTTTCCAACGAAATGTTTGATTTTAACATTGCTTTGCATAAATCTTTGTTAAAATCAGATTTTTGTGATGGTTGAGTCGTGATAAGCGGTTGCGTTTAACTACTCTTTTTAGCTTAACAATTAGCAGGTCGATCATGTTTCTCAGTTTTTCAATGCTGAGTTACGCAAAAACGTTTGTCACTGTTCACCTTTACTTCGAACATTTTACAAAATAAAACAACTCCATTGGATGCAATATATGTTCACCGAATCCGGCCACGTAACTATAAATTCGATTCGTTTCGATTTTTGGCATTTTAAAATTAAAGGAAACCGATATAAAAAAATCATACTACAGATCGCACACGACTAAACTCTCAGAATATTCTTGTATCGTGCTGTCACGACAATCTCGATAGTTACTAAATGATACTTTGAATACTTGGAATTACCTACTTAATGCTTTCCTAAATAATAGTTTTTTCGGATCTGTTCTCAGAGTATTCGAGAATATAACGACTGTCGATTACTTAAGGTTTTAATTAAATTTAGCTAGAATTATTACCAGCTTTATCGCCTATCAGGATGTAAAGTAGTAATTTCACAATATTAAATTATTAAAGTAAGACCTATAATTTCAAACAGGTTTTCTTTTTATATTGGCGACGTTTTTATTAACAAATATATTTTAAAATATTCTTAAAATCCGACATTTTCATGAAACATTAATGTAAAAAAAAATCACAAGTAAATTGCAATGAAGTGCAGTAAAATGCAATTTTATTTTAAAATATGCACATTTATATAAAAACCCTCGAAATATGCGAAAATATGCGAACTAAAATTTTATTTTTGAACTCGTCAGGTGGTGTTCAAATTTGTATCTCATTGATCAACTTTTTGATGCACTCATATTCGTAACGCCGAAAGTCAAATTTTTCAATTTGATATGATACTTTAGTGGGCCGGTTAGTAAATGATTATGGACCGCAGTTGGTAACCACTGAAGTAAATCATTAAAAACGGGGTAACGTTTTTTACGCACGGTGTTAGAAGTGATGAAGGGAACTCAGCGAACGCTTCGTGTACCGCTCTACTTCAACCCCGATAGGAAAATAAGAGCATCAGTTATAATTAAATATTATTATTATTATATTATTTATTATATATATAATACTATATAATCGATGATAAGAGTGTAAATAAGCGGTGGGAGTGGCATGATCTCTTACAGAGATTATTAAATGGTAATTAATTTGGTAGAATAAGCAGAAAAGAAAGACTAATTAATTTAATGATTTCGTTGGTTAGAAAAATAATATGTAGTGAAAAAAATACCATATTTAATACTATTTTCAATGGAATAAGTAAAAAGTAATACAAATAAAGATTTAATATTGTACAGTGGATTTTTACATCGTGAAGATAAAAAACAAAACAATACAATATATTAGTATTGCATAGAAAGGTAAAGATAAAATAATTACGATAAACATGGAAATTAAAAGTCAACTCAAAGGAAAACTCACATAATGATGTTGCCGTTCTACGTAAAATCCAATGCAAAATGGCTGTGAATAACATAAAAGCGGCTGTTCATACATAAAATATTCCACATGCTATAATATGTACTATAGAAATAGCAAGGCTGGGAAAGTTAACGATTTTTTTTAACTCGTTAAGTTAAAAGTTAACTTCGAAAAAAAGTAACTTAACTTAATTTAAAGTTAAAATTTTCCAATTTGCAAAAATAAAAAAATTGCATACATAATATTAGTTTTTTTTACGCTCAAAACAATTACTGGGGAAATTTAAAATTATACATAAAAGTATTAACTAGCTATCAAAAAACCAAAAATCAAAAATAATATACCTTCACAGAAATATAATAAACTAATAACAATATAATATAAATTCTAACGAGATGTGAAAAGAACACATGCTAGTTGAATAATGAAATGAAATTGGAAATTATAACACAGTTGTTTTGTGATTAATCCCCCATCGACACTAACTCCCATGGTATTTACTATTTTCACAGAATATTCTTAGGATTTCCATGGTTTTATAGCAGGGCTTGAAATCGAAAAAAAAAATTCGATTTTAATTTCAATTTTGATTATTGATATTAATTTTTTTTGATTTCGATTTTGGTTTCAAATATTGATATTTATTTTTTGCAATTTCATTTTTGATTCGATTATCGATATTCATTTTTTTCATTTTCAGAAATCGGATGGCACAGGGATTTACATGTATTATTGGTTTGTATTATTTTATTAATAATTACTATTGTGGTGACTATTGGTCTGATCATAAACTGACTCAAAATGTTTTTACGACGAAGTCATCTTTTGTTGCAGTAATTACACGTTCATTGGTAGAAGTTTGAAGAAAAATAAAGAAAACACTTTTTAAGTTATAAATGTGATTTTATTATATTACTGAAATACAATTTAATGGTAGCCCGATAAGTTAACGTTGTAAGTTTAACAGTATCGGTCTACTCATAATTCTGGTTACATTAGACTTAACATTTAATTAACTTGGTTATTGTCGATCACCTCTCCCTCCTTAAATACGCCGATGTTGGGAGGAAGCCATCCTACTATGTGGAAATTTATTGATGGAATAAAAAAAAATTCATAATGTAGAAGATTGAAATGAGAACAGTTTAATGCTGGAGAACTTTATAGAAAAAAAAAGTACAAGGACGGTGCTAAAATACTTCATTTGATAATTACAAATTACAATACTAATGATAATAAGAACTTTGTAAAAGGTATAGCATATAGTTTGTCGTTTAATGCCTAGTTGTTATTTCAAAATTGCTCTTACTAAAAGCCTAATCGTATATTTTTGCTGTCTTTATTTTCATTTATTTATATATTATTATTTATTATTACTATTTTTTTTTTATATTTATTGGACCGCACCTGTCGGTTTTCTCCGTCCGCCACATTCTCACCGTATGAAAATACTTGAATATTTATATTATTAACCTTAATAGACAAGACCATTTCGTACACGACATATGCATTAATATACTTTTTTGTGTTTCGACGACTGGTTTTTTTTTTTGACATCGTATTTGGAGTTTTATGACATTTTTTTTTGTTTTTTCGGATCTATCAGACCAAATAATCAAGTACTTGGCATATATTTTAATAATAATAGTATTTCATATAATGTTCAAACGGTGATAAGTTCTATACGGTGTCGTTCGTTGGTTGTTTAGATTTACATGTTAGAAAACAACTTTTTCGATCACCACGGTCGTGCGGCGCACGGAGAGAAAACCAACATGTTTTTTCCTTAAAAGAGCGGTTGCCAACTGGCGCGTGTGTCTAATGTTTGTTAATGCTATTGGACCCATACTTTATTGTATTAATTGATATTTAAATTTATTTGTATTTGTTTTTTCTTTTATGGATTCCGAGTGAACCATGTAATGTCTTACCATATAATATGATGCGATTTATTTTTATATTTATTGTTCAATTTCTTTTTTTGCTTCTATCCGCTTAACACGTAATTTCTAACGCAAAGATCGTCAACCATTATGTTTTCCGTAGGTAAAAAGTGTTAGGAGGATGATATTTTGAATTTATCACCAGTTTTCCAAAAAACTCACGGTGAAATTACCGAAAAGCGGTGACATTTTTGAGGATTACTCGATTCGCTGTTCTGCCGCCCCAGAGACACGCCTAATTAAGGGATAGTTATGGTAAATGCCGCAACGATCATGACCGGCGGCTCGAGTAACTGCACCGCGTAATAAATTACAATATGTTTATAGTAACATTACGCAGTGCAAATATTATGTTAAAAGCCTCTCGCGTGTTCCGAGTTGTAGAAACGGTCGTGCGCTATTCGGAAAACCAGTTTCTTTACCAATAAGTGTCGTGGAGGAATTATGCCAGATAGAAATTTATGCGTGACTTAAACGGACCTTGAAGCTTTGCCAGTCGGAAAAATTTGATACGATTATAACGTAGTTTATGATTGTCATAGTTCAAGTGGAATAGTTTTTTTTTTTTTTTTTAAGTTTTAAATAAATTAGTCGGAATGTTTTATTTAAAACATTGAGTATATTTTGTGGATGAATGTTTGAAGGTTCAGCAGAACACCAATTTTGGACATCAAAGACTGATCTTATAATATATTTATAAATAAACGTCCTGTAGATGTATAAGACTATATAATAGTTTCGATCAAGTGGTTCGAATTCACATATTTCATATAATATAATATACACGGGAAAAAAAATTACTAAAATTTTATGGTCACGGAAAATGTAGTAAGAATCACTATTTTATAGGTAGAATGACTAAAACAGTAAAGTTATTAAGGCTATATAAAAATAGTTGGTTTCAATAGTGAATATTACTATATTTTATAGTTAATTTTTTTTATATGTTTTAATCAATTATATTTTATAGCTCAGATAATTGAATACTATAGCAATATATCAAATCACTAAAAAATATAATAAATCGTAACGGTCGAAATGTAACTCGGCGAAAACTGAACACGCGCGAGTAGCTAACAGAAAGGTAAAATAAGGCAAGAGGCAACACGCGTGGCATGAAATGAAAATTCTTAAGAATTTTGTCTCTTACAAAACCTATTATGAGTTAATGGATGGTGGTCACCATAACCCTTTTGTCAGTCGTTTATTAATCATATTTTGCAACACTCCTTCAAGAAAGTTCGACGTACGACGATTCTCTAAGTTTCTACGGATTCAAGTCAAAACGGAAAGTTTTTTACACTATATACTAAATATGCAGTAGATTATTAATGTATACAGTTATTTTCGAGTTTTGTTCAAATTATTTAAATCAGGGGTCGGCAACCCGCAGCCCGCGAGGCAATTTTTTATGGCTCGCACAAAGGTGGTTAATTTTTGTGTTTTATATTTGTTCAATAAAATTTTTCATATAATTTTCAATACTATTCAATTCTTTTTTCTTTATAAATAAAATCTAATCTAATCGTCAAAAGTTGATGTTTATTCTATATAGTTAGGTAGTCAGTTTAATCTATGAAATTGTTATTATTATCTATTCGGAGTCGAAGATAATGATGACTGCACCACTCAGTCATAGGATAAATTAAATATACTTATATATATTTAAAACTTAAAATTTTAAATATATTTAATCTATGTATTTAATACATATGTATCTAATATATTTAATCTATGGTGATAGTTACTTTGCGTTTTTAATAGTTTCATTTTACAAGTAAATCCAAACATTATGGCGACTAAAAAAAAAGAGAAATTTTTGATGGGAATCGGTTTTTTTAACAATTTTTGGGTTGATTTATACTTTTTCGTCGAAAACAAAGGTAAGCCATTATGTTTAATTTGCTAACAAATTTAATTTTTTCCAGGAACATTCGTATTTTTTACACTCATATTTCTATGTAAAATAATCAAATGTAATAACAATACAATTATTAGTATATATTATAAGAAAAAAAAAAAATTATAATGTGGCCCTTGATAAACATTTGAAGAAAAAATATGGCCGTGTGATTCAAAAGATTGCCGACCCCTGATTTAAATAAATATCTACTTACTACATACTCCTTTAGTTTTTTAATTATAAATCCTATTACTAAGCTGTCCTAATTATTTCAAATTTATATTTTTTTATATTATTTATTGTAAAAAAACGCATACTATTTTTCGAATGAGAACGCACCACGTCGCACATGATAAGACACCAAGATAAGACCTGGAACAATTAAATACTCCACCAATTGCAATTAATTAGTATTAAATTTGTTGTATAACATGCACGGACTTGACCAGATTTATGTCCGCCGCCCATGGTGAATTCTTATTTGATAAAAGTAGTAATAATATATCTTATTGTTATTTATTTTTGGAATATAACTATATACAAAATTTTAAGTATGTTTTAATTAGTAACTAAATAACCAGTAAATCTATAACACAATTGAAAAAAAAAAATAATATTTTTTTTACAAAAACGAAATTATATTTGGATACCATATTTAACAACGTTCTTTTAAATTTTATAAGTAAAAGCATGTACTAGCCAAAATAAATAGCAATTATAATAGGTAAAATTTGAATGAATATAATATTGTAATTTGATAGTAAAAATAATATACATGACAGCAGGTACTGCTAAATATATAAAATAATTAATTATAAAACTTGGTTACGAATACTTAATTTTATAGTAGTGGTTATTACGAGTATAGCTCAATAAACTCTTAATTATAGTAAATTAAATTTCTGCTGCAGTGATATGAACTAAACTTCCAGTTCTATCTATTATAAATTCCATTGTGTACTACTATAAATACTGTTTGAACAACTAAATTAAAATATATATTGAACAATAAAATTTTAGTAAAAATTACTTTATTTTCTTGTAACAAAGACTATAATAACTTATTTAGTACATTATAGTAAATATCACTAACATTATAGCTATCCCTATAGCGATTATAAAATACTGTTAAATCTACTATTTTAATAGTGGGTTGAACTGTTTTGTTTTTTCCGTTTATATTATGTTATTAAGATGATTTAAAAATATCAGAATAAGTTTAAATGTTAATTGAATGTATCAGGAATTTTATTTTTATTTTTTTTTGGCTTGTTACAGGGCACTAGACTTTAAAATTTAATTTTGCATATTTGACTTGGTTTTTTTTTCAAAATTTATTTGTATGTTTTCACAGTTTTTTTTTTTATCAAAATCGGTCATATTTGATAAAATTTCAATTCAGACCTGACACAGTCCTTCGTCGATGATGTAGATGCGTCAACTTCATTTATAATGAATACTTTACTATTGTAATCACCGAGTGTGGTTGAATATCACCGTTCCATTTCAAAGTTTAAATTTTATTCACTGAATGGTACGAATAAAATATTGTGAAATTGATATGTTTTCTTTCCTGTTGTTTCCTAACATTATGGCATTACTAAACATTTTTATGGTACATTATAAAGGAGCCGTTTTCGTCAGTGGACAAGAATGACCCACACAGCATATGCATATTTATTCAATATTTAATATATATTTAAAAAAAATTTAAATATTTTATAAATGTTTAATATCTATCGGTTATAAATTTTCTAAAAATTGAATTAAGTTAAACATTTAAACAATTTTAAATTTTCATTCATTTTTAAATATTTGTTTTCGAGTACTATACGAGATTCAGATTCAACACGTAAAATAAATTATATATTCAATATTGTTCAGTAAATACTGAATGTATGTAATTACTCGTATTTATTATCTGTAAAACCAGTGTGTGCAATTATTCTTATTATTGTTATCAATGTTTATTATTCTTATTATTATAATATTTATTATTATGATAGCCGCTTATCAGACGATATCGTTTTTTTTTGTCTTGGTCGAACTGTATAATATGTAACCAGTCGTATTGCATGCGTGTACAGATACGTGCGCCATAATATATGTATCCGTTTATCCGTTTTATTTTTATTAATTATTTTTGTAATTTAAACAATTCTAAAATCGTATAAATAATACAGTCCACTACATCAATTAAAACGTGCGTATTTATAATTTCAATTCATGGCGCATATGTAATGAACATCAGCCCAGAAAACGCAAAATTTGGTCCATCGGGCCGGATACATACCACGACATTAAGTCAAAGTCAGTCAATATCCATCAGCAGTTATTGTTCAAGTATTTGTTTGAAAACATCGTAAATTTTATTAAATCTATATAAATATTATAGTGCTCAGTGGAAATAACCACGCAGACCACATAGTATACGAAGTGGTTGACCTTGAAAGCGCAGAGTAGTATACCGTCTCCGTCAACGGCGTGACATCAGGTCAACGAGGTAACAGTCCAAATAATTTCAAGGTGCAACTTTATTGGGCATGCCAGCATTCACTTCGGCTGTAAGGTAATTGCAAGTAGATGCATCGCATACACGCGAAATCACATGTTTTTTTATTGTCATAAATCATAAATATAGATCTCGGTGTAGGTCGCGTGGATTAAATCAATTGCATCGAAAGCATTTATCCGGTAAGATTAATCTAAGTTAATAAATTAATTTAATAGGTTAGGCATTAAGTAAATCATTAGTTAAGTTAAACAAACATATTGTTGATTGTCGGGTCTTTTTCATAATTCCTTATGCATAAAATTATAACAGCAAGGAATCAACATGGAAGAGGAAGCGAAACAAAAATTCGCAAAGTTAATCGGCCGACAGGATGTATATAAAGGTATGACCACCAAATTACAAAAATACCTTGAAAGTTTTGACAATATACAAGATATGCAGCAATTGCAAGTACGTCTGAGCAAGTATGAAAATGTATGGCAGTCATTTATGGCAACACAAGAAGAAATTGAGCTCCTAGGTCCATTGAAAAATCAATTTAATGAACGAGAAAGTTTTGAGAATAATTATTATAAACTAGCAAGCAGCATAAAAACATACATAGAAGTGAAGACCATTTCAACAATACAGGATGTTAAACACAAATCCATAACACGGATATTCATGGCACCAATGCTACTTCCAAAATTTAACGGTGATCCGACAAAATGGTTGACCTTTAAAAATAAATTTGAAGCTCTAGTACAAAAACATCTTATCAATTCAAAAATTCCATTACTTAAAAGACGCTTTTGAAGACACCAAGTAATGTCATCGAATCAATTACGATATTAGCATTGAATTACACGATCGTATGGAGTCTCGTGCAAGAACGTTACAAAAATAAACAATTCATGATAGATCTACATCTTAATGGCATTATTTTGCAAAATTGTGGCTCTAAACTTCTTACGCCAAACCGGTCCAGCAACGCTAAAATGTCATTGACCGCTTACTTGTAGACGATAATATGACTCTCTAAGTATGCCCTTAATTTCTATAAGAAATAAATCTCACAGTTCCAGATTTTAAATTCAGATACAATTCTCCATTTCTGGTTCCTCGGAATTCTAGTAACTTAATTGTAAATAGTCCAAAGTACCAACTCTTGAAATATTGTAATAATATACCTAATTTCGTTTTTAATCTTTCATTTATACTTTCTAGTTAAGTTAAAAATGATTGTTATGAATAATTCTTAAACTAAAAATTGTACTTTCTATGATGAATTTTCTATTTTTTATACTATTAGATTTTAGTTTGTATGTCATTTCTTGTATTATAACTACCCTTTTGGGAGTGTTAAAATTATATATATTAAAATAAATAAATAATATTAATTTAAAAGATTTACGAGTCAGATGTTAATAGTTTGAGCTTACAGTTTTTAAAAAAAGCGTTGGTTTTCTAAAAATCATACTAAAATAAAATGTAAAACTTATAATTGTGATTGAAATACATCCAAATATTTCATGTACGAGTATGTCCTACTACAAGGCATATTAGCTTAATATTTCAACTAGATTATTGCAAGCAGCATTTTTTGGTACGTTATTTTTGTAATTCAAATTTTTTATTAGTCCGACTGCTAAAATTATATGTATGGAATCAATTTCTAATTTATTTTTCGGGTACTCACGTTAGTAATAAGAAATGAATCAATTCCATGCTGTTGTATGAATTCGTTGTCCATTACGATCATTGCGAACGTGGTCACATGAAATGAGAGCCATCGTATGCGCGGGTTACTTATTTCCATAACATTTCGCTTCAATCAAATATTTATGCACACTTGTTCTGAGTGAAATGTTCTGTATTCGTTCAATCGCCCTGAAAACGGTATAAATATATATTTGCATATGGTTTGGTCGATGAAAAAAAAAAACAAAAAAATTAGAAATACAAGTATGCGTCTCTTGTCGGACATTGGTTTTAGGTCTCGTAACGTTAATCGGTGGTGATTATTTGGATAGTATTTGTTCTTCCACCGTTGCGGAACATTAACTCAAATTTATCGACAACACCAGGGGAGGCTAATGTTTTGAGCATTTAACGACGGGTAACTAATAAGATCGAGCAGCATGTTATACATTGCTATACGGCCGCAGTGCGGGTTGACGGTTGCGCTTATGTGATTAGAGAACGGATAAAAACGTTTGGTTAATTTTTCTATG
The DNA here is from genome assembly GCF_003268045.1 of Sipha flava. NCBI lineage: Eukaryota > Metazoa > Arthropoda > Insecta > Hemiptera > Aphididae > Sipha > Sipha flava. The sequence goes on from NW_020273045.1 coordinate 210,195, forward strand.
CGTGTTTAACAAATCCATACATAATATGCGTGTGGTACACGTGTGTTATTTATTTTTTTCGATTTACAGGTGATTTGATTTCGTATGATTGGCCATCGTACTACGGCTATAATCGCGTTTTCTCTTCGTTCAAATGAATCGCATATCGTTCATCGCATATTCCGTAAAAATTGGTGACGAACTAGAAGAATGGGCAAATCGTCTGTATATCCCGAATCCATGTTACGTTCGAGCAAACTATAATTTCCGTTCACAAAAGTTACAGATAAAAAAAAAAAAAAACTCTAGTAAAGAATCGAATTACGTTTTCTTCTGAAGAAATTCGCGACTTATTCAATTTATTCATCAGTATAAATAATATTTTGAATCATATACACTGGACAAAACAAAGTTACTCGATTTAAACTGCTTTCATAAATGCACTACGATGACGACTGTCACAATAGTAATCGAATAAACAACCGAAATTTATGCAGGAAACACGAGCATCGCCCATTGATATTTCCAACAGCCGTACATTGTCCATTATTTACGATGAGTATAAATTATCGTACGAATTATTTTCTGATAGTTATCGGTCGATTAGATAATTTATTTATTTATTTATTTAATATAACTATTAAACCACGTCTTTGAACGGCAATTAATTTACGTTTTACAGTAAAACCTTTAAACACCGGACATTCCCGATCGCCGCTGTTTTGAGAGAGAAGTAAAGTGAATTTCAATAAAGTCAATTAATTACCAAAAAATATCGGTTACTTTACTTTTAGTAAAAATGTGTTAGCTTGGATTCTTTATGACTTCGATGCTTAGCCACTTCGTATGTCATGTTTTACTTTGTATGTCAAGGCTTTTTATAATTGGACTATGCTGGAGAACAATTAAGTAATCTGTTTGTCGATAGAGGAAATGTATCCCCCAATGTCTCCATAAGGCTTCATATTTCTAAAATGACGTTAGTATACTGGAATCACAAACATGACTTAATACCAACAGGACAACTTCACATGATATAAGCCAGAAAAATGTTATATTTTCGTTGAAGCGATATCATTTCAATGATTGGACGGATAAGATAAAGTATAATGTATAATGTAATGAAATATTGCTTTACAAATAAGAGTGTCAAATTTTTACCCTGGACGTTCTACAATAAATTTAAATTTACGAGAAATCTACAAATAAATATCAATGTAAAAATAAAAAATGCTGAAAGAGTGTCCGTAATTTATAGTTTTTCGTATTTAGAGATTTTTTTTATAGACAAGAGGTGCAAAATTTTCTGGTTTCCAAAGACGTCCTTACCGTTTAGAGGTTTTGCTGTGCACCGAAGGAACGTGCAAAACGGTAACAACCTAATAACCGAAGTGATCGTCTAAACTCGACCCAGAACGCATATAACGTTGTGTCTTATGCTTCATTTACAAACGTTCCGGACGAAAAACAGTGAACACACAAAATGTAAGGTCGTACGCGAAAAGCGAAATCGCTCTAGCGTTTCTCTCCGAGGCGCGTTTAGCGATACGAGTCGGACGAAAAAGTTATTCCTACGTATTTGCGGTACGCGGGGGAGAAAAAAAAAAACACTAACCAGAGCAAATCGTAAAAATATATGGCACGTGTGCGACCACCGACGTATTACCGACCGCCCCGAGGCGGCTGTACCGAACCCGAGCATATCGATCGTTGCCCGCCGTTTTTCGGTGGTCCTGTTAGAGCCGAATCTTACGCGGTTTTTCCTGATCGGATACTTTCGTAACTTTAGAGTCTGTATCGGGTCCGATGAACGAGATGTTCGGATGCCGTCCCGGGAAGGTGGATATATCATAAACCAGCGGCTAGTAGTGCGAATCATCAATTTCGTAAAGAAAATCTAAGAAACTCACCTATAGTTTTTCTTATGTACATATTTGATGTATATACACGTCAGTTGTTACGAGAAGAATAAAAAATAAATAATTGTTAAAACTTAAAAAACTTCATTGAACCTGATTGTTAAAGAGTTAAATAATTTAATGTGATCTTTGACATCGGTTGTCCACCGCAAGAGAGCCGATATCCGGATTGAAACTGGATGGTTTTCGCTTTAAATCACTCTCAACGTTTAGTTTATTCCCATATTTGTTTTTTAGTAGAAAAATAAGTCGTTGTAAGATGGCCCATCAAGTTTCTAAGATAAATTTTACCGATTGTTGGATAGTATTGCCGAAAGCTTAATTATTTTATATATTGGCGTTAATGGTGTGATTTTAAAAAAACCGATTGTGGAATCTAATCACACGAAAGTTCAATCGATGAATTCGCTTCGCTGGCCGATATTTGATATTTTAACCGAACACGTTGGTAATGTTAATATTATATGGTTCACGTAGGTCGGCAATGACTGTCATAAATGGTTTAATCGAGTTTGACGCGTACGGCGAACGATCAAAAGGGCCAGAGTTTTCTCTCGGTTACACCGCAAGCGCACCGCAAATCCTTACACTTCGATCAGCCGATCGTGCGCGACATCCACCGGTACACTCCGGTCGTCGACGATCGTATAACTATTTTTCGTATCTTCTGTACGCCATCACTTTTCTCGAGCCACCGCGAAATCGCCACTTAACATTACTGTACTGATTTTTCACGTGATTTACGGTTGTACGACGGCGATCATAAAATCATCAAGCACCCGAAACGAATGTCTTGTACGTATTTTCCGAGACAAGTCCATGTAATTTTACTACAAAGTACAATGTACGGATATGGATGACACCAGCTTCGAACGGTTCGTGTCTCGGCTCGCGAGAAATAAAATAAAAAGAAAACGATTACCGGTATTGCCGTGTTAAAAACAACACGGTTATTAATTATAATTAAAAACTCTTCTGTTGGCATGAGTCGAATTTCGTTAGGTTGTAATTTTTTTAGCCCAAAACACAAATCGTAGTGCGCTATCGAGCGTCAATAAAAAATTAAAATAAAAACCGTAACCGTGGTAGTTACAGGTATCAAAAACGAATCTATATTTCATTGGCATAAGTAAAATTGAGTGATTATTCATTTTTTACAAATGATTCTAGTGATAGCATACAAATTGTAATGTTTTATATTTACAGAGGTGAATAAGCACACAGGCAGAACAATAATATACAATACAATTTAGAAATAGGAAATCATTTCCGGATCAGCTAGTGTTAAATTGTATCATCTTACTTGATTACACGACAGATTGTGTACATTGATAATGAAATAACAATAAATAGTAAAAAAAAAAAAAAAAATTGAATTAAAATAACCTCGTAAATTATGACGTGTTTAATTTATTTCCAACACTAGATTATTAGAACTAATATCTTTGATTGTACAAATCACCCGAAGAAATCAAAAGTTACAAAAAAAGTTCGATCATATACGTACTTCGTTTTGATTATCGTTTGCAGAACTCCAATATATTAAATTCGTTTTATAAATGTAATCAAATGTTATTATTTCAATCCATTAAAAAAATGAAAAAACTTTAATATTAATATCTATCCAATACTAATTTATTATTACTAAAAAAATGTAGATTAATTTTAATAGGAAAACTGCAGTTTTTGAAAAATGATACTTAGGGAAATTGTTATTATGTCTATAGCTTTACATTAATTACTTCTAATTTTTTTTTCTTTTTTTAATTAGCTTGATGTCTTCCATAAACCATACTTTATATTACTTTAATAATTTTTTTTCTTATTGAAATATCAGCAAAGCATTATTTATTTTTACGATAAAAGATGTAACATATACCTGATATTAATACATATTGATCACATATTATCTTGGTATTAATTTTAATTTTTGTTCAAGATGAATTTCGTGTTTATGAAGATACTTCTTGTAAGCATCGAGGTAAGTTATAATGGATAAAATGTTATACTGCTCATGGACATCATGGTATTGTGGAATTTTAGAATTTTTATTTTCCTCCGGACCAAATGTAATCATAGTATAAGCACTCGAAAAAATCAAATGACAACAAAACTACATGGACGTTCAGGGTACTATATAAAGATGGACGTATATGAAATCCCATTAAGTTTAGGTAGTTGCTGGTAGATATTTATACATATACATATGATCGTAGGTTGTTCACACATGTATTTATATAACATCACCCAAGTGGCTTACCAGTAATCGTTATTCGTGAAAAAATAAAAAATAATAAAAATAAGCAATAGGGAATGTAACAATAATAATAATTACAATTTATCATAATGATAATAGTAAAAATAATAATATTTATCTTAAATTTAAATACCGCTCATTCACCCATTGATTGTCATATCTTAAAAACATGTATTTAAAATACGAAGTAGCGGTTTTTCTATGTCTCTAGAAGTACAGTAAGAAGATAATTTATAAAAATGTCAGTTCAAACCGGTTAAATAATTATAATTATAGTTAATTACTACTAAATAAATCTTTCGATAAATAACTAAGTAGGTAGTAATTATATATTTAATTTAATTAAGCTTATCATAACATTTATATCTATGATTTACAAACTACTATTAATCGACATTAATTACCGTTAACTACTGCTAAACAGTTTTAACTATACCATAAAATCACCTAATTATTCGAACTTATATTAACTACAATTAATTATTGCTAATTTATTTTGACTATTGTTAACTACTAAACAAATCTTACAATAAATTATTAGGTAATAATTATTTATTTAGTTCAATTTAACTTATCAAAGTACAATTCTCTAATCAAACCATTACTAACTTAAATTAACTTTTGATACATTGTTTTAGCTCATATTAAATACGGTTAACTATTTTTAAATATATTCTAATTATAATTAATTAAAATAAAATAATTGTTTTCCTTAAATACTAGGTAATTCTAATTTAATCGATTAAACTTAGGTGTTAACTATTACCTAAAAAAATCATGAGCAAGGCCCTATCTAGAAATTTTTTTCGGGAGGGGTCCAAAACATGTATATTTTAATTTTATCGAATTTAGATTTTAACTTTTGATATTTGGTTAAAATATACAGAATAAGATTTAATCTTCTTTTATTAAAATTAATATCATATTTTCATATGATATTATGATATAAAATTATAAGCAGTCAATGATTAATTGGAGCTTAAGTAATTTTTGACCGAAAATATTTATGTTGGTATTAAAAATATAGTATTTTAAATATTCGTAAAATATTGAAGAAACTTTGAGGGGGGGGGGGCAGACATCCTGGACCCCCCTCCAGATTACGGCCTTGATCATGAGTATACGACTGTGATATAATTCGATTATATATTTTCATCGTAGTACGTCCGTAGCTATTTAATCCGACCATCGTAGGCGTGTCTACGATCAATCCTTCAATCGAACTATAAATGGGTGAAAAAAAAAAATTATTCACCGACTGAAACATTTCGAAAATTCTAAATAAAATTGAAATAACATTCTAGCATGTGTACTGTTATAAACCTATTGAACACAATTTTTTTATGTTTATTCGTATGTCACAACAATCAATTTCATTTTGGCCATCATATTTTTCACCACAATTCAATAAGCAGCCAATAATATCAGATATTGCCAAAATTAATGCTTACAATTGTCCATGAGCATGTACACTCGTATAGTTTTCCGAAACTTCGAGTGACAAAAAGTACTAGTGTACCGTTTATAGTATCGTTACACGAAAACCCGTCGTGAATGCTTTCAACGAACTTACGCGAAGAAGAATGATAACGTTCCGTGTGACATTATACATCATGTGGTGCGTTATATTTTAATACACGTTGTCGTTACAATTACGCGCGGTGACGTTTTAACAAACTCATGTTTTTATGCGAATAACACATAAACAAAATGCCACGTCTTATTTACAATAATGGATTCGGTAAAATAAATAGAAACGTCACATAACGTTTGTCTTTCAGTGAACATAATACGTGGAAAAAAATATAGTACGTAATAATATATAAATATAATACAAACGCATAATACGTGGACCCAAAGTACAGTGACGACCTGATTCTTTGCAAGTGACAAACATCTATTTTTGGTACTCGTTCACCTTTTAAAAAATCGATGATGTTTTTCTATTCGTGTTTAATGGAATATTTTTGTTTCTACAAGTAATTAATTACTAGACAACTGGTATCTGACCAAGTTTATCACAACTAACACAGGAGTGTCATTTCACATTTTTTCATGGGATGCAAAATCGTGATTGAAAATCTAAAGTAACACCAGTTGCTCGCATGGTCGAGTAATTCCAGGAATATTTTTTCAACAGACTTTTTGTGTAAATGTTGATGGTTTTATAGAAATTATAGTATAAAACTATAACGCAATATTACGAGTATATGGATCACCGCGGCTAATTGTTCAATAATAAATTAGATAATACAAATGATCAAAATTAACTTAATTTTAATTACATATAAGATGTTCAAATAAAATGTGTATAAACCAAATAATATAATTAATAAGTAAATTATATTTAAATCAGGGCTTAAATCAAAATAATATATATTGTTTACCGATATGGGACATTTAAACGTTAATTATAAGCAATTGAGCGTTTAACGTTATAAGTAATTTAAACGTTATTGGATTTAAGCGTTATACAAATTTAAGCGTTTAAAAATTTTACCGCTTACTGTTATTGAAATCAGTGTATAATTTGAAACGTTTTTAAATATAGTATTTAGCAATCAATCTATCATAAATGTATAAAATTTCATCAATTGAGAACGGCTGACCCGATTTGGCTCAATTTTTTTAATTATTCGTAATTGCCAGGAGAAGGTTTTTACGGAAAAAGATGTTGTAAAAGTGCTATAGTTTAATAAATCGTAGTTTAATTAAATAATTTTAGACCCAATCGATAACTGCGCAATTGAAAATGAATTATTAAATAAAACTATAAAAAAAATTATTGAAAATAATTAATTTTATTTTTGGTATTAAATGACGGGTATTGCATAAATATTAAACAACAAGATCCTGCAACAGGTGCCAAAACAAACAAGAATGTTAGTTCGAAGGATTATTATGCACATCGGTTGATGATTAGACGCGATCAGGACAACGTTATTTTACGATGTCGTATTAAATTAGTTATTTTTTTCCAGCAAAATATTCTCTAAAAATAATTTATATGATAAAACAACGTTTGTCGGGTTAGCTAGTACTATGTAAAATAACATAACATATTTTAAATATTATATTATACTAGCTGACCCGACAAACGTTGTTTTGTCATATAAATTATTTCTAGAGAATATTTCGCTAGAAAAAAATAACTAATTTAACCCTTTCGCTACCATTGTCCATTGCAATGGACATGACTTTATTTTATTTTCTATAATTTACTATGTATACAAACTAATCATATTACGCATATATATTTATCTTATACTAGTATAAATCAAAATAAAAATATTTTTAGACTTCTAACTAATATAGTTTTTTGTGAAGAAATGAAAATACAAAAAAAAATTTTGTATACTGTTGTGTTATCAAAAACTGAAATATATTTTAACTTATTCACTGAAATATAAGTGTTGGTAACACTGAATATTTTTTTCTTGGTAAAAGGTATCTGGAATGTTAAAATTTTGTTGATTAAGCATACCTTAGTATCATACACTACAAGTAATACATGATAAAAAGTATGTCCATTGAAATGGACAGTGGGAATATCGGGTAAAATTTCAATTCTAATTTTATAACTGTTTGGGTTTTTTTTCTAGAATTGAGTTTTGTGGTATTGTCATCAATATCGTATGACGTAATAATGGTAATAATATAAAAACAATTATATTGTGTTTAGTTGATATTCTGTATCAGTACCGTCTGTATTCGCTCGCACGTCACGGTTTTTTATTATTATTTCAAGTTTTTATATAATATGGCGTTAAACGAAAAACAAATTTTGAGCTTTTTGGATGACGGAACAATTAGTGATATAGATATATTGAATAGTGAGTCAGAGAATGAACTTGAAGATTTATTAAATAAATTTGCGAATGATGATTTCTCTGCCGAACTCGATAATGAAATGCTGGCTAATACAGAATTAGACTTGCACGAAGAAGACGACCAAACAACAAATGAAACTCAGTCTGGAAATGAAGTCTTTGATATATCACCAATGCAGTTTCCATTTGTCCAAAAAAAAGATATAAAATGGATAAATAAACCATTTCAAGAGCCGTATATAAATCTTACAGATTTAGAACCAATAGATTGTCCCTCCACAATACCACAACCATACGAATATTTCATTAAATATTTTGACCAAAAAATATTCGAAGACTTGTCATTTTATACAAATTTATACGCAGTTCAAAATAATGATTTTTCTTTTAAACCTACGTCACCATTAGAAATAAGATCTTTTATTGCAATTCAAATGATGATGGGTGTTTTGAAGTACCCTAGGATCGGGATGTACTGGGAACAAAAATTTCGCGTAAATATAATTGCCGATACAATGCCCAGAAATAGATTTTATTCTATTCGACAAAATATTCATATCATCAACAATATGGATATAGCTCGTGATAATACCGATAAATTTGTAAAAATTCGTTCATTATTTGATGCGCTAAATAATCGATGTAAACAATTACCAGTGGAACGAAACATTAGTGTTGACGAACAAATAGTTCCTTTAAAAGGTCAATTAGTTATAAAACAGTATATGAAAGGAAAACCGAATCCGTGGGGCATTAAAATATTTTTACTTTGTGGTCAAAGTGGCATTGTCTATAACATGATTCTTTATCAAGGAGTTTCAACTAATATTAACAAGGATTTACAAAAAAATTTCGGTCTAGGTGGAGCAGTTGTCCTCGATCTTACTAAACATCTTACGCCAAATCGACATTTTCTTTTTTTTGACAACTTTTTTTCTTCGTATAATTTATTTTATGCACTCACCGCACGTCAAATATATGCAGCAGGCACAATTCGAATAAATCGATTTTTTAATCCACCAGTTTTATCCGATAAAGTTATTATGAAAATGGGGAGAGGAACCTCTTATGAAGTAACTTCAACATTAGGAGGTGGACTGTTGAAATGGTGCGACAATAAAGCAATAACCATGGCATCTAACTTCATTACTTCAGGAAAACCGGAATCTGTTTCTCGCTGGGACAAAAAAAATAAACAATATGTTAACATCGAAAGACCAGAAATTATCAAACTATATAATAAATCCATGTTAGGAGTGGACAAACACGATCAACTTGTGAGTTATTACCGCGTGTACATGAAATCTCGAAAATGGACTCTGCGTATGATAACTCATGCTTTTGATATGGCTGTGGCAAATTCTTGGCTCGAATACAAACAGGACGCAGAAAATATGGGAATATTAAAAAAAGATCAAAAAGATTTGTTGCATTTCAAAACCACTTTGGCTGAAGAGCTAGTGATGGTTGGACGATTCAGTCCCGGAAAAAAAAGGGGTCGTCCTACATCTTCACCATCCAGTAGTACAAGATCTGCAGAATGTCGTTCACCAACACCTGCCAAAACATCGTCAAAAGCATTGGAGTTTCGACCAACGGAAGGTGTAAGCAAAGATCTTTTTGGACATTTTCCCGCGTATGATGATAAAAAAGAAGCAACACGGTGCAAAAACAAAAAATGTACAGGTAAAACACATGTTGTATGTAATAAATGTAAAATTCATTTGTGTTTTACACCAAAAAAAAATTGTTTTTATGATTTCCATTGTAATTAATTTTAATCTCATTTAAGTGTTTTATAAACTAAAAATTAATATAATATTATCTAAGTAAATAAGTTGTCTTCTTTTACGAAATAATGAAGCAAAATAAAAGTTTTATGTTTTTTTTTTACATTTGTCGTTATTGTATTATTTTATACCGTAAATCCCAATGTCCATTCCAATGGACATACCTGTAACTTTTTAGCAATAAAAAAAAAAAAAAAAAAAATTGGTACATCATATTGAAGGGCCATAAGTTTCAGATATGAAAAGAGAAAATTTTTTTTTTCAAAAAAATTAATTTGGTAGTGAAAGGGTTAATATACGCGTGTAAAGATATAGTATATAAGTGGAAGAGGTATGGAATGCTGTGAACGGTGACGGAATATAAAAATGAAAAAACATCAAACATTTATTTTTTTAATAATTTATTAAAATTATATATATATCGCTAATTATGACAATATTAATAAAAAAACAATATCAATCCCTTAATGCAACAGAGTGTACGATATTTGTTGTTATCCCATCTTTCGCCAGCACAAACTGGATGGTTCGAGAGCACGCCACTTATAATTAATTATAATTGTATAAATTATAATTGTTCGTGTGAAAAACATGATGTGCTCAAATCTAAGCCACAGACAGACATCGTTCGGCCTTAAGACTTATTGGTAGTCATTGCAAATGCCAATAAAATTGGAAATTGAAGGCATTTAAATTGTATTGACACATCTGTGGGTGCAATAGGGATTCGCGGTAGTAATATATTTTCACCTCGGAATTCGCCATTTAAAATGATGGCTTCGATAACATTTTTCATTAATTTTTTAATGACTAATCACCTGCCGTTGCACAACCGTGGTGGGTTCAAATTACGAAGTATAATAACCGGAGATCCAACCTTCAGTTGTACATGATGCGGTGTTATACGGTGGCTTGCCTAGTAAATCCAATGGGTTTAAAAACTATATGTTGGATAAATTACAGCTTTAGTAGCATCAAAAACTGTATCAATAGATTTAAATGACACCAAGTCTCCTGGTGACAAATGTTGTATCTTGAGATTCAATTCGTTGACGTCCACATTTTTTGTTGCTAAAATTGCTCTTTCTGCCAGCCATTCGTGATTTGTGTATTGTCTGTGTACATTGAGAAATATCTGGTCAACGAGAGCATCTTGTGAATCAATGACTGTGCAAAAATCGATCGGTAATTTTATGCATCCCGTTTCATCTGTTGTAACTTTCCCATCGCCGATACCTAACAATTGTTTTGAGAATCTTCCGCGCGCAACTTTTTTTGAAATCGTTCGCTCTCTATCTTTACATACATGTCGACCATGAATTGTTGATAAAGCTCACGACATCGTAGAATAACGTTGTCCTGATCGCGTATTATCATCAACCGATATGCATAATAATCATTCGAACTATTATTCTTGTTTGTTTTGGCACCTGTTGCGGGATCTTGTAGTTTAATATTTATGCAATACCCGTCATTAAATACCAAAAATAAAATTAATGGTTTTCAATAGTTTTTAATATTTTTTTAATAGTTTTATTTAATAATTCATTTTCAATTGCACAATTATCGATTGGGTCAACAATTATTAAATTAAAGTACGATATATTAAACAACAGCACTTTTCTAAATTTTTTTTCGTAAAAACCTTCTCCTTGCAATTACGAAAAATTAAAAAAAATTTGAGCCGAATCGGCCCAGCTGAAATATACATTTTTGGCTCCATTTATATATATATATATATATAGATTTAACACGGTTATCCACACGGTGTAGATACCCGTGGATTTTAACTATCCTTTCATTTTGATCATTCGACGTTTCGACGAACAAGTTCGTATTGTATTGGTGATCAAAAAAATATTGTTACAAATCAAAAACAATTACTAAATTATTGTTATTTGTTTTACAATATAATTTTATGAAATTATCTACATAAAAAGAATGTTAAAAAAAATTCATGGGATGCATTTCATGCACACCTTTGCATCCCAAAAATGACGCCACTGACTTAACAATAATTTACAGTAGGATATTTATAACACCCGACCGTGAAGACGGGACGAACTTTGTTTCAACACGAATCCGTGTAACGTTTATTGACTTTTTTGCAACTCGACCGTTGTTTCCCATCTCCGAACTCAAAACATTGCCGATCCCGCATAGCCTTATCCATCGGGTTCCGACCGTTCTAACAATAAGAAAACGTACATGTTGATACAGCGAACACGTCACGTTTAGGGGGTGCGCTCGTGCCTCTCACCTTTTCAGACCCGTCACGGTAAAGCGATAATATTCGCTCTGCCACCGAGCTTGAGCCGTCCAGTCTGCCGTCAGCTGGAACAGAGCTTCAACGTTATTTTCCGCGGTCGTCCGTACGGAAAAACGACGGTCGAAAATTGCGTCCTAGTCATATATAAAGAACCGCGTGCGCAACGCACACAGGAATCGGACGGAACAAGCAACGGAACAAACCCAGTTAACAGACAATAATAATTATTGTAACTTCACGGTGTTCGTGGCCTCTTAAAAGTTATTCAAACAAGTCTGGTTACACTACCGGTACGGGTTATCACCGGGGAACGGATTTATAATATAAATATAAATTATTTTTTTTACATATAATGTGCATTTAATATGCAAATGCGTGTACACGTATCGGATTAAATTTATTGAAATCTGATGGGAACCGTCCCTGATTTAGATCGTTTTTGTTAAAATAACATTCATTTTATTTCGCTTATTTTGCATATTACAACGTTTTCACTTTATTTTGCATATTTCATGCATATTTTTGGTTTTATATTGTATATATTTATTTACAGTGCATATATTTTGCCTTATATTTTTACGTTTATAGCCACATAATATTGACAAAATGAAAGTACCGCCAAAAATAAAACGAAATACTCTGCAACAATATATTTAAATTGTATTAATATCGATAAATTAATATGACAGAGTTGGATACTTGAACTTGTCGCAATTGTTGTTATTATTTCTGACGATTACGGTTTACAACGCCGGATAATACTCATTTATTGATCATCAAATCGACTAAGTGTATGAACTAGAAATTTGACATAGTGGTCTATCCAATACTCTAATCGTGCAATAAGAAAGGATTTTAAACATATTGGTATCGGCAAAGACGGTTCCGTGATGCAACACCGAGTACGAGGTAATTCAGCGTAAAACAAAAACTACCTTGTTGATTCATTTGAAATTTCGTTTCATCAGTTTTATCACCATCAGTTACGTGAAATAAAGCTATAAATAGTGCAAGGTAACAATCCATTTAAAGCTATGTCTCAGTCAAGACTGTTCCGTGTGAAGCCGGGTATTATTCAGCTAGTATTATTGTATATATATTGGCGATGGTGTACAGGTGCCACAGTAGTAGATTTCGGAAGACGTTTTACGAACAGAATTGCGTTTATTATCGCTCGTCCGTCTAGATTATAACATTGTGTTGACGTTTCAGCACTTAGGCGGATATTGAGGGGGGGGGCTTGGGAGGGCTTAAGGAAAACCATGTTTTGTAGGTAACAAAGGAAATAAAGGAATAGATTTATACAATTATAAAAAAAAAAAAAAAAATTAGTAGCTATTCAATATTTTATATTTTTATGTTCCTATTACCTGTATATATTTGGTGCCTCAATTAGAATACAGTAAGGGTAGCTCCTAGCTAGTAGGTTGAAGTGTCTAAAAATTTCTATTTACGTTAATGGATAAGACAAAAAAGTTAAGCCCCCCTCACGGATGTGAGCAAATATTCGCCTATATTGCTGCTTCAATCTTTATCCAGATGTAACGTCTACAGTAATCGGAGTCAACACCGCGGGTGGGTAAATTAGAAACATTAGAAATAATTTATAAATATTTTGCGTTCTTTCGTAATCGTTAAAGCCTTTATTTTCTACTTTTATTGTTAATGATATCAAGTATACGATGTCATTTATATATCAGATATAACGAAATTTCGTTATTTCCGATTTGAAGGGTATTTTCTGGTTTACAGTTCGTCGTTGATCGTCACACTTGTGTCTATTAAATCGGCGGTCAGTAGTATGGAAAACGCAATTAAACTTGTTGAGTCCGGAAAAAGAAAATCGTTAATTTTTTTTTTAAATAAAAATTAGTATAAGCATGTAAATATGGAATGCATAAATGGCTTTGTACAGTAAAAACGTGTTACGCAAGCATAGTTACTGATTAAAACGTCGACTGTAAGTGTTATTGATAGACATACACGTGACCTAATTCTAATGTGATAATAGAACGATAAATATTGCGGGAAAATTGGGAAAGACAACCAGATTGACGGAATATCAACTCGACCTATCAAAATGTTTAGTAAATAACTAATGAATATTTTAAGTTGTAACTTCCTAAAGAGATACATTATTTAAAATCGAAAAAAAGCTATGTACGATAAAAGAAGACAATCGAATACGATAGTAATTTCTAGTTCTTTCTATGATACTGCGTAAGTCAGTAACAAAATATGAAAAACTATAATTTTTGTATATCGTTAGAATACAATTATTATGTTCGTGTTTCGACCGAAAAAAATATACCAAATTAAAAACTGACTATTTCAAAATGAATAAATTTGACAACGTTGCATAAAAATTGGTATGTAATTGTGTATATTTTAATTTTTTTCTAAAGGTATTTTTTTAATCCATTTATAAACATATGCAGTCGTGTTGGACATAAAGGACAAACGTACGTGAAAGTGCACTACCCTACTACAACATTTACCCGCCGAGTTATCGCTCACGTCTAATGCTGCTTTTATTGTTAGGTACTCCACTATACTGCCTCAAGTCGGTTAGGACTACTGAACGTATACCGTATCAATAGTGGTTGGTATTTATACGGTATTATTATTATTTTTTTTTTTTTTTGCGACCCTGTCGCAGGCCTTTGTCAAATATAACAACTGTGCCTTTTGATTTTGTTCACATTTTCAGTGTTTTAATTCGTTTAATATTATTATTCTTATTATTATTTTTTTTTACGCATACCTTATTGCCCATTTTCAGTCGAATTTTTACCATTAAATGAAATATTTTATTGTATTACGAGAAAAAAATAGCACTTACCCGATTGGGTTTTTTTAACAATTGGAATTTGAATACATTTTGAAACGTAAAAATTGTGAAAAAAAACCTTTTTTGCTGTGTACCGGACTACGTGTTTAATATACTTAATCCATATGGTACTATATTTTTACAACAAATACGCATATTATGATATTAAAAGGAAATTAAACGATAAACATTTTATTATTTTTTGTATCAATTGTATGCGTGGGTATTATAATAGAGAAAAAATAAAATATTGGTTGGATCAATAAGAAAAACTAAGTGCTTTGAAAGGTTGTGTAATATAAATATTTATATACAATTAAAATAACACTCATTCACACACTGTTCATCACTTTCAAATTAATTCATAAACAATTTCCGAGGAATATACTTATCGCTATGTTTAGTTGCCGCAAGAAAGAATTTTTCAAAAATTGCATCACTATAGTCAAAACAGTTTCGGACCCTAGGCTGGATGTAAATAAAATTGTTTTTAACTTTTTGGTTACCTAGGAAATATTTAGTTTCTTTTAGTATAATATTAATTTTTATTATTACCGATTGAGATTTTCATAAATTACGAGTTATATGGTATAAATAAATCAAAAAAATATCATTGGAATATAAGAGAATTGGCATCATTAGAAACCAAGTTTTTACAAGGTTTGTTTGTTTAAAAACTGAAGCATCCAACAATGATTGCATTGTGTTACAATATAATATTTTGGGGAAGGAAACAATATTTTTCGGTTTCTTTTAAATTGTGCCAATTTGTGTTTATATATATATATATATATATAAAAAAAAAACATAAAAATGGTTAAAAATATAACATCATATAAGATATCGATCGATCAGAAATATTTTTCAAATGGGAACAAGGGAACTCGCAAGCAGATTGGTGAAATGGTTTAAAAGTTGCAACCAAAATTGTTCAATTATTTTTAAGTCCGATTTTTTGTATGTAACGAATATATCATAAAATATATTTTCACCCGATCTGCCACTTATCCATCTCATTACCCTCGTTGCTGAGGCGACGACGGCGTTTTTTTATATAAAAAATAGCTGATGTTATACCAAAAACACTTCGTTATACATCCACGCACAAAAAAGATAAGTTTAAAAAAAATAACATGTAGTGACAATACATTTAATAATGGTAAAACTTTTAAAATTCGTGATACAATATGGTAACTGAAATGCCATTTTGTATTATTAAAAATGCCTATGACGACAAATAGGATTAATTTCAAAGTTAAAAAATTAGTCAACAATTTGTTTACTTGACAGGACGTGTAAGTAAATACAAATAAATAACCACTATAGTACATTTTGCAAATAACTTTATAATTTATAAACAATATGTTGACTAAGTTTGACTAAGTTTTTAGTCTCATATTATTAATAGCATTTTATTTAGTTTCACGTATAATATGACGTATTTTAAAGGTTTAATAATTACTAAATGTAATGTATGTCACATGCACTTTTTTTTTATATGTAGCTTTTTTGTACACGGAGTTATAACGAAGTATCTTTATGTGATAAATGATTAGCAGATAATCAGTTTGAGAATATTTTTATATAAAATATATGACTTAATACGTAAACGAATTAGTATTGCTATAATTGTTATAACACATTATAATTTGTGTTTTGGTGATAACTATGGTATTGTATCACCTCAAACATATTTTATTTGGTGCAAACGGTAGTATTAAAGCGGGAAAATATTTCTGTATAGTATATCATTGTGCTTGAAGTTTGAAATATTTCGTTTGGTTTGCGAAAACTACGATATGAGAAAAATACCAATCACGGTTAGTATAGTAAAAAATAAATGTACCACCATTAATCGAAAACATTATACACGTGCAATTATGGCATAAGTAAGCCGGTCAAAGTTGTAATAATTCAAGAGGTTTAATACCGTAAGGTGAATATTATAATATTGTTGTATATAAGCTAAAAGTTCATAACCAGCAGAAAAATTTTGGTCTTGCTGCAAGGCTAAGACCAGGATTACAATGGCTCTGAAAGACCAACACAAAGGATGAGTGTGCAAGACCAAAACCAAAATAAGACCTACTCCGCAAGAGTATTGCAGTCTTGCAACTTTTAATTGCAAAAAAAAAATTCCTAGAAAAATATATTAAGTGTAAGTTAAATGAAATAATTTATTAAGAATATAATAAAAATGAAATATTACATTTGACGTAAAACGCAGTGTTCGGAAAATAACGAATTATTGAATTATTGAAAACAAGATAAGAAATAATTGATATTCACTATAAAATAGTTCTGTAATCGATAGTAATTACAGAAACGTAATGGAATTATTTTATGCTTCCGAATATGACAAAGATGTTGATATGTAAACACACAAAAAAAAAAAAATAGTAACACCAAAATCAACGATAAAAGCGATAGGTGTATTTATCAATAGTAATTTTATTTCATAAATAAATCTCTTCATTTAATTTTATACATAGTTATAACAGGATTTAATTATAGTTTGTACTTGGGGTATTATTCCGGTCTTATTTAACAACGCGTTGGAATCGTTAGTTAGAGAAGTACTTCAAAGTGAGCCGCAGGTTTGAATATAAAGCAAGAAAAACAAATAATATTGGCCGCATACACAGATGACATAGTTGTAATAGCAAAAACAGAAGATAGTCTCAAAAGAACAACCGAAAATTTAATGGATGCAGCGAAAAAGATTGGACTTATCAACAATGAAAACAAAACCAAATTCGTGGTTGTATTAAGAAGAGAACTTCCACAAAAATCCATAACAGTAAAATTCTTATTGTTTGAAAAAGTTCGAAACTTTAAGTGCTTAGAAGTAGATATAAACTTGCAGGTAGATAGATACGAAGAAATACACAGAAGAATCGCAGCTGGAAACAAATGTTATTTTTCACTAGTTCAATTATTTAAGTCTAAACTATTATGAAAAAAATCAAAAATCAGATTATATAAGACTTTTGTTAGATCAATTATACTGTATGCCAATGGGGCATGTGCTCTACCAAATCTGACGAAAACAAATTGATGACTTTCTGAAGGAAAGTCCTACATAGAATATTTTGGCCGAAAAGAAATGACGAAGGTGGTTATGAGACAAGGTCCAATAGACAACTCAATGCTCAATTTAATGAGTCCAATATAGTAGCTACACTAAAGAGCCAGAGACTAAGGTGGGCCGATCACGTCTTGAGAGTAGAGAGCCAATTTATATCGACCATCACGAAATGGAAACCAAACAAAATTCGGCCGAGAGGAAGACCTGGACAACGATGGGAATATAGAGTCAAGGAAGACCTCGGAATGCTAGGAGTACGGAATGGAGAAGAACTGGCAGCACACAGAGAAGCATGGAAGGAGATAGCGAAATCGGCAATGGGCCAAAATGGTCTGGTTAAAGCAAAAAAAAAAAAAACTTGAAGTATTATTATACAGTTATTGTGTGCTAATCGTGAAATACTGTAAAATTGTTTATTGTTTTGACTGTCCTGGTATTAGTGACTCGTCACTTATTTCAGTGTTCGCGGCGGTAACGATTAAATATTAATGTTGTACTAGTTTAGTCGGAGATAATAAAAAATTATCAAATCAACAAGTCCTACCTTAGATAGGGACATAATTTTTTTCTTTAAATTTTAAATAATGCAAGATCAAGATCAACAATGAGTTTGCAAGAACAACCCAAGACCAAGACTATCATAGTCTTGGTCTTGGTGTTGGTTTGCTCATCATTATTGTAAACTTACAAAATTACTCAGTCGACCGAGTGCCAGTTGTGCTATAAATTGATGTGAAATCGAACTCGAATCCAGCTGTGAGTTTTTGTTTTTTTTTATTTTTCCATACTTCTGGAGATTGACAAAACATTAGTTTATGTCAAAATATTTTCAGTGTTAAACGCTTTAAGAACATTTGAAAACATTGAAAATTCATGCTTTATCCAGATGCTGTCGGTACGTATTATATAAACGTATAAGTTTTTTTAACTAACAACGCTGCACCATGTCAGTGGAAACTTTGTTTCCGAGTAAAACGAAATCGTTTGTGTTGAAATGATAAATTTACCGCAGACGGGAATTCCATTCACCAGTGACGTATACGCTGATCGGAAAACAGCTGCGTTTAGGAAAAACACATTTTTTCTTCGAACAACGGGGCACAAAAGTATTTTTTCTTTTTATATAATATGTATTATATATTCCCGTGTGCGGCAGTTTTTTCAATAACCATCTCGGCTACAATATCATACTTTTCCGTACACGTGCGCAATAAATAACATAATACCATAATAATTCAATGAAAAAAAAAAATAAATAATAATCGCTATATATAAACACTCGAATCCTTCCTAATTTTCGTATTTTCCCAAATGCGGGAAATGCGAAATTTTTTTTTTAAATAATATTGTACTAATATTAGTAGGGTTGCAATGTTTATGGTTTCTTCGTCTTTCATTTACTGATCAAATACAATATTCGGACATTTCTTTCCGTATAAGTTTGCACAAAGTACAAGCGAACTTATAACATTTGATTTTATGTTTTTACGTCTTAAGGATCAAATATGAAAGTACCTGGTGAATAACATGAATATGGAATGTATAGTATTGCATCAGACGAATAAGGCAAAAATCCGACAGTATCGTTTTCAATCATACATTATATAACTGTGAGAATTTCAATCGCCGTTTGCGGAATCCCTTTATCACCTAGAACATCATGAATCGTGCAAATAGCATAAGCGATCGAATAAAAATAATGCGAAAAATATGTAGAAAAATCAGCAGCCTACCGAAAGAATATACCTCAACGAACAAGTACTAACGATATTGAAGTAAAGGAATGGAGAAGCAAATCACGCCGATAGTGGTTGATAAAAGTATGAATAGAAATCAAAGGGTTTTTGGAGAAATTTGACAAAATTGATAAGATGAAAAATCAATCATACATCCAATATAAAAAAAAAAAAAAAAATAAATAAATAAATGAAAGCGGACAAGAGTCCCATTGTGGGAAGAGTACCGAAAAGTGCTTGATGGAAATCGCAACAAAAGAAACACGAGAATAAAATATAGTACACGTGTGAAAAAGGCACACGAAGAATCAAATAGACAGAGACAAATGGACTGTAAATAGACGATTCAACACGTTATTTCCGGTAATCGAAGAGAGCCACTTACCGGCAATACGAGTGGCGACTTTAAACGAGAGTGAGTTGAGCGCACGATTGTCTAAGGACAACAGTGGGTTGAGGGAATAATTTGAACACTGTTCCGAAACATAATCGTGTGTAAACCAATAAATGTCAACAACAGCGACGCTCCAAAGCTGACATTTTTAACGGATCTGGAATCTTACAGAAACTTATTGAAGATGCCTAATTTAAGTGTGCATATATATATATATATAATAATGTCCGAAGAAAAAAATAATACGAAAAATATTAATCTGCGAGAGCTCTTATGCCGATTCGTATGGTAAGTGTATTTCACGTAATATATTTCTTATAAAAGGCTTAAAAAAACATTACGGAATACTTTAGGTCATTTGAATTATAAACCAACCGAACGACAACCCAAAAACGTGCCTTGTTCTGGTTTCAGTACGATATTTTGATACGATAACGAAGACGTATATTACTAAAAACGTTTATCCGGAGAAATTTCAACGGATCCCCCGATTTTGTATCCCGCGTCAATCATTTTCTTGAGGAAATTTCTCTAGAAGCGTAAATAGTGTATATCAATAAATGTTGCTTTATATTTCGAAAACTCATCAAAACGCGTGTAAATATTTGTTAAGAACGATAAACGTTTACATTTTTTCTCCGGAAAAAAAATCGTATTCCATTGCTCTGACTTTTTTGATATCGTTATTTTTAATATTAGATTTATAATTTCAAATATTTTTCAAAAGAATTTATAAATTGCATTGGTTATTTATTTAATGTTTCGTGAAAACATACACACACAAATGTATAAGTAATATAACTGGTAAACAAACTATAAAGAGTTCGTATTGTTTATGGAAATTCCTCAGTACATAATCATTACTTTGAGTGAAATATTTCAATAAAAAAAAAAAAAAAAATTATCTTAAGAAAAACTGGTACACCCATCCGATCCAATCAAAATGGTTTCTTATTTTGTTTATTTAATCGCAGCATAATATCGTTGTAATACGTATTTTAATACGATGATAATTTTTTTATCACAGCCGAGCTGAAATAATTTTGATTGGTCGTCTGCGTCACATTAACTTACTCGATTCTTGCTAACACAAAGTACAACAGTAGAACTTGGAATCAGACGCATTTTCGTTAATGTGCATACTTGTTTCCATCCTAACATTATAAGGCCTATGCACGAGGTATAACATGGATAAAACAAATAATGTACGTATGACAATGGATGTATAACACTTCACATTGTTACGAGCAGGATCGAAACGATAAGATCAAACGTGCTTTCGGCAACGGACTGGATTTATTTCCCCTAGACGTCTTTTTATGGAAATAATAACCATTGTGCTGTTGAAAACTCGTCGCTGATTCCATATTGGAATGATGTTGCGATGAAACAGATTGTTCGAGGTTGAATAATTGGACATAAGAATAATAAAAATTGATTTTAGCAATGACAATATGGTTTATTTTGTAAGAAATTTCAATTTGTCTCGATGATATATTGTATACGTATTAATAAAAAAAAAAAAAAAAAAAATAACATTGAACTTCCAACGAGACGTGGAACGCACTTGAATGGAAACACCCTGGGTCGAATTGTCTGACAAACGGTACACACTATGCCGGAATACTTTGACTGTTGCTACGTTAAATTTATTAATAAGAAGTTTTTGATTGCTTATATTTTAAAATTTTTTGGATAGTTCGCATCAAACTTTGTAGTTCCAATCATAAGTGTCGTTCGTAAATGATCGTCGATTATGTTAGTTCTAAGCTTAGATTTGACGTATTTTATTTTCGAAGATATTTATTCGTAGTGGAGCTAAATATTGAAATTATCTCACGGGTATATTTTTTCAGTTTTCGAATAATATTGATAAAATATTAGTTAATTTGGCGGTCCGGTTTGAAAAGCTTGTCGGACTGGGATTCGGCATATGGATCGTAGTTTGGAGACATTTGCTTATGGAGTGTATAAGAGTATATATAGTGTGTATATTGTGTTATAAAAATTATCTATATATTATTAGACTTTTACGTTGTGCAAAAAAAATATACCTTCTTTTCTAAAATCTGATAAAAAGTAAAAACTAATAGAATGTTAATATAAGTAAAACCAGAGTGCTGAGAGAAATAAAACTATGTTTATTGTTATATTTTAATCTGATGGAAATATTTTATTTCAAAACAACAGTTTTAATTCCAAAATTGGAAAAATAATGTATCCGTTTTCTGATTCGATCAAAATATTTTTTGCTTAGGACGACTCATCGTATATCATATTATGATATTAAAACCATTACTTTGAACTACTTTTGTTTATACGGTTTTAACACGTTATTGACGTACACCAAATAATTATTTTAACGTTTAAGATAATATATACTTTTCCTACGCTCAAAATATAACCATTTTATACGATATTTTGGTAGAAATGCATACGATTAATGCGTTATTATAAAACACGATCAATTCCATTGTACAATAATATTGTCTTGTCAATTATACTGTGTAAAATTTGAGTAAATATTTCAACAGAACGTTTTTGTTGGGTGGAAAGTTGTTGAAAATAAACATATTTTTCATGAAAGCCTCCCCCTCCCTCCGTTGAATGTGAAAAACGAAACGAAAACCTGGACTAATATGAAATACTATATATATTAGACAACTTTATGTTACATATTCTTGCATAGTAATTATTTTTATATTATTCATTCAAGCCAGAGGCTCAATGTCATTTTTTCGAGGGTGACCATACATCCCATTTAAAACGGAATTATCTGTCCCTTTTTTGATAATCATGTTCCGGTGTCCCAACAAAATACAGACGGGACGTTTTTTTTATTCCGTTTTTATAAAATTATACCATTTTAAACCTATTATTACATTATATTTGTAAAAAATAAAAATAAAAATGTTTGAAATAAATATTCTAGATGCTAGAATCTGTTCGAGAACCTGATGACGAATAATATATCTTTTCAACGATTGATTTCAATCGCGTTCAGATAAAAGTTCCACGTTCTCGACACTCGATTACCTGAACGAATTCACGGATATTTGTTTTGACTAAATTTTAAATGTTCTCGAAATAAGCGTAAATGAAAGAAATTTTACTCAGTAATTGTCGTCACATCTGAATGTTTTTTGTGATTTAGTGGAGCTCCCACGTGATCATAGCGAATTTCGTGATTATCGTGTATGAATATTATCTGAGACTTCACTATATTTTTAACTTAAACGTCTTAAACTTGTTCTGACAATGAACGATAAAGTTATTCTATCATTCTCGAACTTTCCTCCGGGTTATTACAGAATAAACCATCCATCAAGGTTGTGTGGAACGATACGCTGAACAATAATTTTCAAAGTCAACATGCCCTGGATTAGAGTGCTTATACTGTCGTAAAAACCCGACGCACGTTCAATTTACGGAACTTTTATGTTTTCCTGTTGGGGAACACAAACTATATATATATATGTATGATTTTATAACTTGAAAATTA
Source organism: Sipha flava (assembly GCF_003268045.1). NCBI lineage: Eukaryota > Metazoa > Arthropoda > Insecta > Hemiptera > Aphididae > Sipha > Sipha flava. The sequence continues at coordinate 233,789 of NW_020273045.1, forward strand.
AATAACTTTGAATGCGGCTACATACGCTACACAAATACACACACACACGCATACACACACAAATACACACATAAACGTGATGAAATCCAAACGGGTTATTCTTGAAAAACAGAAACAAATTCACGCTTTCTTTTTCTCGATAACTTTTTACGCCCTGGAAAAAAACCATCGTACAAACTCTTTGGGTAATCGGGTCTAAATTAGAATCTTGAATACGTTGTTGTTGACGTGTTCGTCGTCAGGGTTGAGACGGAGGATAGTAATTTCAACAATTTTATGTTCTTTTGAAAGCACGCGAAACGATATACGTTCTCATCTAGATAACAACGGTTTTCGATATAAATCGATTATCCTGGTTTGCACGAATCGTCCCATGCCGACCTCCGGTATACGTACTCCGGAAAATATCGTCAGCAACGTTTGACGAAATGAAATATTTCTGCGCTTAAAGCGGTGGGATGAAATGTGACGGCGCTGTAATTAATATTGTGCTAAAGCCGAAATCAATTTTTTTAAGTTTTCTAAGCTGAAAATATGTACATTCGACATTCTTGGTGATAAGTTGTTAACAAGAATAATTGGCTCGTATTTTTCTTGGTGTCAGCTATCAATAACGCGAACTTCACCGAGGTACATAGTATTCGTGTTCTGTTATTAAAATAAATAAAAGTTGAGGGATTAGGTTAACGGGATAGCGTAGCAGTAGTCTTTCGTTGTCCGTATTATTTTCTTAAAGGTCACATGTGAAAATCTTGTGTCTCGCCTACGCACAAAGTTTGAAAACCTTTGAATTTAGATCACTTCAAAAATTTAAATATTGTAACGTTTGTCACGGTATGAATTATTTACGTAATGGTACAGAAATGTTGCAATGACTTTTTTGTCATGGAATGCCCGATAGTCGTCGACGGTGGAAAAACGACAAATCGAAAAATTCCACTTGCCTCGTCTCACGGAAACAATGATAATATCGTGAAAATGAGCAGCGAAACATCATGCTACAGTACGTTTTAATAATAATCATGATATAAAATGTATTTACACGAGAAACTTTACCGTTCGCAACGTTACGAAATGTAGCTCCGTAATGTTTTGGTAATAGCTGAAATTTTACGAACCGTTCGGCAGTCTTATTATTTTCCGCGTAGTCGAAATCAACCATACTCTTAAACTCTACGATGAAGATAAGTGTTCGGATTTTAAAGGCATTTGTTTTTTTTCCCCTATTGTACTTAGACGAGACTATTGTCAGCTATATATTTTAAATAAACTAACAACGGTTTTGGAATAAAAATTCCCAGTTGGGTCAACGGCCCTTTTGTCCCCTCCCTCCCTGCGGGCACGCATGCCCTCGGCTACCGCGGTTTCACGTGTATGCGCGTCCGGCATAGGGTGCTGCTGACGCGCGCGTACCGGCCGAAAAATCCGCGGCGGACGAGTCGGACCCGATCGGTTCGTGACGGTATCGTCGTCATAGGCAACTAAGGGGTCGAAACAGGGTTTTCAGCACCCCTGAGTTCAAATGTAGCATTCCTGTTTTTTTTTTTTTTTTTTGTTCAGATTTATATAATCTATGGTAATTACAGTTAAATACCATTTGATTTTATTTTCGCCAATTTCAGCACCCTCAACAGTTGGGTTCTAGTTTCGGGCATGATCGTCGTCGCACGGTACGTTCCGCTTAACGGTGTGAATAACCCGCGCCTAACCGGTGGAGTTTAACGGTCTTGGTCTCTTCTTTTTTTTTTTCTCAGCAGATCGACTCCGCTCCTACCCGCACTCATCCGCCGAAGCGCTGCAGAACATCACGGAGATCTATCTCATTCATCATGTGTCGCGCCGCGATAGTCGGTTCGCTTCAGTCTCCCGATGACCGCGACAAAAGTTTCCTTTCGCCGGCGTACGACAGCCGTCGCAATTTTTTCACCGAGCCTCCGTCGCCGTTGATTTACGGATCATCTATCATGTTTCCGACGCACTTTTGTTTCGTACCGTTATTATTTTTCGTAACAGCCGCGCACCGTGTCCCGGTTGAAAAATGACACGCACCGCGATCCCGATGTTGGCGGGAAATAAAATCAATCATTTCGCACCCGGTAGAACGCCGTGCCGGTACAACTTGCAGTGCACGTCAGTCGGTCCAGGATGTTCCGGGGGAACGAAACCCGTGTATGTCGGTCGCGCCGCGGGCTCGTTTATGATTTTCATTGAATATCGAACCGCATCGGTAATGGGGTTCATTTTTATCGGACATCTAAGATCTAGCGGACGGTACGAAGTAGCGTGTTCGGACATAAATGCGAAACCGAGTGCTACGGTTTAGTGTAGAGACACTACGGTCATAACGATATTATGCACGAAAGGCACAACGCATTGACAGCGGGGTCGAATCTTATCGCCGGAAAAATCACACTTATAAAAGGTTCGACCTCGACTGAGTGACGCCAGTACACGTGCTCCGTGCAGAATTCCATTGGACTGCCTAGAAAATGGGAATGTTAAAAAAAAAAAAAAATAGATAAAAACGATCATTGACGAACGGAAACAATTGTTTCACGTATTACTTGGCAAATGTTTGTCTATTTAAATACTATATTAATTTTTAGATGCTTAAGAAAACTCTTTTGGGTCTTTGGAAGGGTGATCAATTGGAAGGGGATGGGTGGGTCAATCTAGTTATTCGAACCGGCAGTTTCAATTTCATTTCGCGCCACCGCCGCGGCTTGACTTAATATTCGTTTGGCTCTCCTATTTTATTGTTCTCTCTCTCTCTCTCTCTCTCACACACACTCTCCGTCGCCATAGTCTGTCAGTCGTAACGTAACACCTATACAACGTGCGACAGAAAGTTGGCCTATGCCGTTCCGTCGACCGTGCCGCAGATAAACACAATACGAAATCGCCCCGCCGTCGTGCGAACGTTTCGACGTGGCGCGCGCTTAAGTTGCGCAAATGCAGCCGGTCGGCTCGGAACCCCGAACACGAGAAATTCAGTTGCGACGGTTGGATTTCCGGTGACGAGCAGGGACGGCTCGTCAAGGGAGACTTCGGGACTGCGTCTCCCCTTAAAAAAAAAAAAAAAAAATAAAAACAGCCACCCGGAAATAATAACTGTAAAAAAA